>NC_056736.1:561694002-561770078 GCF_019279795.1 Protopterus annectens
GGAACCGAGACTGTGATAGCGTCGGAGCCGATACAGTTGTCTTCGGCTCCGTCGGCTCCGATTTCTTCCTTGGGAGAATCTCGGCGCCGGACTTCCTCGTCGGCTCGAGGGGTGAGTGGCATCGGACCCTTGTCCGACCCCCTCTCCCTCTCGGTGCTTGGCGCTGGTGAGTTCGGCTCCGACATCGCCTCGGAGCCATCACTGTCGGTGCCGAGGGAGGTTCTTAGCTTCGGAGCGGGGACCTCTGGCTTTGCCTGCCAGGGGTGCATTCGAGGTCATGCGGAGTCTGTTAGAGCCTGGCTCTACTCCACAGTCGGCTCCGTCCGCCCCTCCCTCTACGGTGCCTCAGGTCAAGTTGACTCACTCCCTCATCCCGGACCGCAGAGTGCCAGCTCCTCAGGAACCCCCTGTGGGGATTTCATCCTCTTCCGAGGCCTCTCCTGATTTGGCAGAAGAGCCCCCTCGGAAGAGGAAGTGTAAGAGGAAACACATTGACTCACCTGAGTCCATCACGTCTGACACAGATTTGGATGATTCTGAGGGTTCCCCCCGTTCCCCTTCTGAAGATGTCTCATTTGCAGACATACTAGAGATCCTGAAACAGAGGAGAAATTGGCCAGCCCTCAACCCTTCGGAGGATGAATCTGTGTACCTTGAGGCGTTTGGCTCTCGCCCTTCCACCTCCTGGGTGTCTCCCCCCTTTGACCCCCTCATGCAGGTGGTTGCTAAGAAGGCATGGACGGCTCCTGATTCAGTGGACCCCACTCCCAGGAGGCCCTCCAAGTTCATAACGGCACCAGCAGACAAACAGTTCTTAACAAAAGGAGTTTCTGTGGATGCTATGGTGGTAGCTGCTGCCACTAAGAAGGAGCTAGCTGATCCTTCAGTACCTGTCCATCCACCTAACAAGGAATCTAGGTCCATGGACAGGTACGGGAAGCGGATGTTCTCGTCAGCGACATTTACCATGCGTTCGCTGAACTACCTATGCCACTTTACTCGTCTTCAAAGGGACTTGATCAAGGAAGCGAGTGAAATGTTAAAGGACCCTACAGCTGCGGGTTTTCAAGATAAGATGAATACGCAGCTGGCTACCCTTAACTCCATAACCAACTCCTCCATGCCTTCTCTCTTACGCGGCTGATGGAGCGAGTAGAGCCGCAGGGACAGGTGTGGCCTTACGTAGGCATGCCTGGATGCGGCTATGCAATTTTGCGGACCCCTTCAAGACGTCTTTCACTAACTCCCCGTTTGATGGATCATCTCTCTTTGGTCCTCAAGTGAAAGAAACCTTGACTAGGTGCGAAACTGATGGCAAGACCCTTTCTGCCGTCGGAGTCCGTTTTTCTACTCCTTCTAGGCCTTACCCCAAAGGCCAGAAAGGTGGAAAGATGTGGTTCCGTAAACAATCTCAAGGGACTTCGCCTGACGCACAGAGTCGTTTCCCGCCAGAGGCAGAGGCGGGAATAACAATGGTAGACGTCGCCCTAGGGGCAGGGGGAGTCCACAGAACCAGGGCAATCGGGAAGCCTTCCCTGACAAGCCTTTTCAGCATCCCTGAGGTGTTGCCCGACTGCCCACCTTCGGAGGCAGTCGGGGGAAGATTGTCACTGTACCCAGAAGCCTGGCTATCCCTGACTCAAGACAAATGGGTACAGTCCATCATTTCCGAAGGCTATTCTATCCCCTTTCTTCGCATTCCAAATCAATCAAAAAAATCCCTTCCAGATGTACCACCCGCTCAAAGGGATCTAGCGGTTTTGGAGATTTCAAAACTGCTTACAAAAAGAGCAATTCAGCCAGTTCCAGCAGACCAGCAAGGATCCGGGATCTACTCAAGGTTCTTTTTAGTTCCAAAGAAAACAGGGGACTGGAGACCAATTTTGGATCTCAGTATCTTGAACAGATCAGTCAAGAAAACAAGATTTCGGATGGTCACGCTGCAATCCATCCTTCCCCTTTTGGGCAAAGGAAACTGGATGTGCTCTATAGACCTTCAGGATGCGTACTATCACATAAAAATGAACAGACGCTCCAGAAGATTCCTCCGCTTCAGGCTGGGAACCAGTCATTTTCAGTTCAGGGCCCTGCTCTTTGGTCTCACCACTGCCCCCCGGGTGTTTACCAAATGCATGGCAGTGGTAGCTTCTCACCTGAGACGACAAGGATTCCAGGTGTTTCCATATTTGGACGACTGGCTCCTCACAGCTCCCACCAAGCATCTCCTTCTGATGGCCAGGGATTACACTTTTCGCATTTGTCAAAAGTTAGGCATTTCAATAAATTGCGAAAAGTCTGTTTTGTCGCCTTGTCGTACTATTACTTTCATAGGCGCAAATCTAGACACAGTAGACATGTCTGCGAGACTAACACATCAGAGAATAACAGACATTCACAAACTGGTCTCACTCCTTTTCAACAACAACAGAATCAAAGCCAGATTAGTTCTGAAAGTGTTGGGAATTATGGCGGCCATACCCCTGCTTCCATTAGCCAGATTCCATATGCGGATCCTTCAATGGATGCTCTTTACTCAATGGTCATACCAGGAACTTCCAATGTCTCACACCATTATGATCACGCAAGCGTGCAAAAATCATCTCATGTGGTGGATGTCTTCCCTCAGCTCTTGTTGGGAAGACCCTTTGTTCCACCCTCCGGTTGCTACTCTGACAATGGATGCCTCCTGATCGGGTGGGGGCATTATCAGGGCAGGACGGTCCAGGGCACATGGCAACCAAACGAATGCCACTTGCACATAAATGTTCTGGAGATGAGAGCAGTGCTTTTAGCGTTGCAAGCCCTTCAAGACTCTCTTCCCTTGGGAACGATTGCAATCCAGACAGACAATATGTCTGTAGTGTGGTACATCAACAAACAAGGCGGAACCAGGTCATACCCCCTGTGTCGAGAAGCACTCAGACTGTGGCAATGGGCAATTTCTTCTCAGCGGTTTCTGATAGCAATGCACATCCCCGGGAAGTCCAATCAAATTGCGGACAAGTTGAGCAGAGCAATCCTCATGCCTCACGAGTGGTCTCTGAAAGACTCTGTGGTGAGAGAAATTTTCCTCAAGTGGGGTCAGCCTTGCTGCGATCTTTTTGCTACTCCCCAAAACAGCAAGTGCAGAGAATATTTCACTCTATTCCCTTTACCAGGCCAACCCAGCAGAGACACTCTAGTCCAAGTTTGGCCCCGGGGACTTCTGTATGCATTTCCTCCCTTCCCACTAATCTCTCAAGTGATACAGAAAGCTATCGCTCAGAAGGCCTCATTGATCCTCATTGCTCCTTACTGGCCTCGACAGGTATGGTTCCCCTTTCTACATCAATTTCTTTTGAGCGACCGTGGAATCTGGACCTAGTTCCAGATCTTTTGATCCATCAGTCGGGTCAGTTTCATCGCTCCTCCCTCTCTGAACCTCACTGCTTGGTTCCTCCAGTTCCAACCTTAGCCAGGCTTCCTCAATTATCTCACTCTGTTCGAGATATTTTGATAGCTTCCCATAAATCTTCCACTCGGAAGATTTATTTGAGTAAGTGGAAACGCTTCACATATTGGGCTCAAGAAAAGGACATAGATCCTTTCACTGCTTCCATCCAATTAGTCCTTGATTTTCTAGCTGAACTCTTCCATGCAGGTTCATCTCCTCTACTCTTAAAGTTCAATTGGCAGCTATTTCTAACTTTCATGTGGGTATTTCTGAATCTGCCTTAATGTCCCACAAGCTTTGCAAAGCCTTTTTGAAAGGAGTTTTTCTTCTCAGACCTCCTATAAGAAATCCTCCTTCTCCTTGGGACCTAAATTTAGTACTTGCTTCTTTGATTCTTCCCCCTTTCGAACCTGCAGTCTCCTGTTCTTTAAAATTGCTATCATGGAAGACTCTTTCTGGTAGCTATTACTTCAGCTAGAAGAGTTTCAGAGCTTCAAGCACTCAGCTGTCGACCTCCTTATCTATTGTTTCATAAGGACAGAGTATCCTTACGAACTAACCCGTCCTTTTGCCTAAGGTGGTCTCGACGTCAAATCTAAACCAAAGCATTGACCTCCCTGTCTTTTTTCCAGAATATTCCAATAGGTCTGAACAAAATTACACTGCCTGGATGTTCATCATCAATTGAGGTACTACTTGGATAGAACAAAACAATTCAGAAAATCTGATCAGCTGTTTGTCTCCTATGCGGAAAGCAGAAAGGGACTTTCAGTTTCAAAGGTATCATTATCCAGATGGCTAACATCTTTGATTTCCCTTGTATATGAAATTAGACACCAAAACTGCCTAATAAACCTAAAGCCCATTCCACCAGAGCTTTGGCTACTTCTTTAGCCTTCCAAGACAGACTGCCTATTGACACCATTTGTGCAGCGGCTACTTGGGCTACTCCTCACACTTTCATTTCTCATTATAAGTTGGACTTAGCTTCTAGGCATAGAGCTAATTTTGGTTCCACTGTTCTCAGGAGTCTGTTCCGTTAGGCCACCCGGGACAAGGTGCTAGCACGCGGTCCCATCCAGCAAGAATGAAGGCGAGATAGACAACTTAACATATAGAAGTTATGTTCTTACCATAACGTTCCATGTTAGTTGTCTTCTTCTCGCCTTCTTCTTGCGTCCCACCCTCCTTCCCCCGGGCCTGGACAGACCTAGAGGAGTTGTGATTGTGACCTCTCTTTCTACCACCTCTTTCTTAGGCATATGCTATTGTGCATATTCCCGGTTCAGGATGTAGGTCACCCTTCTTTCTTCCTGTTGTTAGAGGTGGACTCTGTTTAGAGTTATTCTTTTACTTTTATAAGCTGGGGTTAGCTTACAAACGAGATCTGAGGTAACTCTCGCCTAGCATTGTGGGATATAAGGGGAGCCTCGAGCCGGTGGAACCAACTCTCGAGCTTTTAGAGTGGCCGAGTCGGAGCCGAGGTCGGCTCCGAACCCATCCAGCAAGAAGAAGGCGAGAAGAAGACAACTAACATGGAACGTTATGGTAAGAACATAACTTCTATATTACAGCACCTGTCCAGTCCTAATTTAAACCTTGTTCAGACTTCCTAGAACCATATTAAACAGGGTAGTGGATTGGGGCCTGACAATATTCTTAGTATTTTCTGAACTCATTTTAGTAATTACATCTCTGCTATTAATAGCTTTTTAATAACTTTTTGTATTTTGGTGGTCTTGAAATTTGGAATCTCAGTGATATAATCCCAATTCACAAGTGGGGCCCAAATGACAATATTAATTAAAGACCAATTAGTTTTTTAGGTGGGGAAAAGTATTGAGAGGTATTTACTCTTTTTACTTAATGAAGAGCTTCAGGAATGTTTAATGAACCTTATCCAACATGGTTTTAAAAACATATCTACGTTTACTAATTGAATTAAATTCTGAGATCCATTAACAGTAGCTTTAGATATGGGTATGTCAGTTGTGGTGGTGTACTTGAATCTATTAAAGGCTTTTAATAGTATTCCTCACTCTGTTATTGCAGAAGTCATACTCAAGCATAAGGTTAATCCATTTTTTATCCTTTGTGTGACTAATTGACTCCATGGTAGAATGCAGAGAGTTAGGATAGGAAATTGTACATCAGGTTGGCTTGCAGTGAATTAAGGTGATGACCGTATGTATCACAGTATACAGCAGGGATTCCTTGCCTAGGGCAGCCTGACGTCTGGCCAGTATACCAAAGAATGGCATAGGAAATAAAGGTGACGTATGGACGTACCATCCTCAGAACTTTTTTGCCACCAGTCTGAATGCCATCTCTGATCGTCGGTCTGAACACTTGTCTGCTGGTTGCCAAGGCGTTTTCAGATAAGTGCCGTATCGGGGCTTTTCCTTTTATTTTATTTGTGGCTTTTGGTTTGCATATCATGCAGAAAGGAGAAATGCCAGAGTGGGAGACAGATTCCCCATAAGAACCGTCATGAGCAGTGTTTTTTTGCTTGGATGCCATATGTCTTGTTCTATTTGTCAGGCGTCTGTACCAAAAACTTTGCATAGTCATCTCTCTTCTTTGGCTATTTACCTAGAGAGCCAGTCTTAAATTATTTGTTCAGAGTACCATGGCAGAATTGCCCTGACCTGAAAGTTGGACGTCTGTGAAGAAGGCCAAAAAGTTTGGTCAGATTCTTCAGCTGTATCGCCTTCACCAGATGTCTCTGTCAAAGCTGGTGAATGCCCAGAGGACTGCCAGGTTATTCATTCAGATTCCTCTGCTGAGACAGCTTCAGAGGCCAGCATGGACCCAGCTTCTCGCACATCCCTGGAGTCTATGCAAATCTCCATTATGAGTGTTCAGGGGGAACTGCAGCTGATTATATCTGAAGGGCCTAGGAGTGTTCCACAAATCCTTATTGAGGAGGAGGATTCCTACAATCCTTATTGAGTGTAGGCAGAGGTCTGAGCTACTTAAAAGATTTAGGGTTGACATCCCTTTGAAGATGAAGTAAAAGACTAAGCATATTTCTCCTGCTCCTAAAGATTCCCAGCACGAATGCCAGGATTTTACACAGGGTTTATTCAATGCCCTTATAGCTTTGAAGCCTCCTCAGATAGTCTTTGTTCAGTTCCTCCCTTGGTCTTTTATTTCTCTTAAGAAGCCTTAGGAGCAGGTTTCATCTGATGAGGAGGCAGAATCTGATGAAGGAATCTTTGGTCTGCTCCTCCCAGATTCCCTCTCCCCTGGATTATGGTTTGGAGGAAGAGGATTCTATTAGCCCTGATTCCCTCTTGAGGAGATTTCCTTTGGGGATACTATTTTCTGTATGATGGAGGTTTTTTTAAGTGGAAAGTGCCCAGGTTTCTGACGTTCAAAGGAAGTGTTATGAACTTCTTCATATGGAGTCTCCCAAGCCCTCTGCTGTACCTCCTGTTCTTGCTGCCTTGTTGAATACTTTTCCTGCAGTTTCTTAGGTTCCTGATTCCCAGCCCCCTGCTCCTGAAAAACATGATAGGCTTTATAAGCAGAACTATGGAGAGGTTGGGTAAGAAAGTTTACACTGCTGCTACTCTAGCCTTCATGGCTGTCAATTATTAGACCCATATATATCCCAGAATAATTTGGCTCTTTGGGTTATTTCAGATCTTCCTGGTTCTGAGAAGACTTTGGCTCTCTCTTTGTTAGGATCCTTTTCTCAAGTGGCTCTCCATTCCATTAAATGTAGTTATGATGCAGCTGATGTCTCGTCTAGAGCTGCTGCTTTTGCTTCTGTGTTGAGGAGTCACTCCTGTCTTCATCTTCAGCCTCTGCTTGATGATGTCAAGGCCAAGCTGATGGATGCTCCTCTTGACAATAAAAAAATCTCTTTGGTACTGTGACTGCTGAGCTTTTTAAATCTTTTCTGGAAAAGGGTAAGGCTATGCAGGAATTGAAACATATTTTTGTTTCCCCAGTTCCCAACTTTCAGAGGAATTACCCTACCATCTCTGCCTTTGTCCGTAGACAGTCACTCCGTCCTCCCAGGGGTAAAAAAGGGGTGCTAGAAGGGCTCCTCCTGCTAAGTCTGCTCAGACTCCTACAGCTCAGAAGGCTCTTTTTCCAGACAAACCAGGTTCAGTCTGACTATTTTCTTCCCTCCCTCCTCAGCCAAGTTCCTCTATGTCTTTGTCTTTCCCTGTCCGTTCTAGTTTGGTTATGGATCACTCAGGACTCTTGGGTTCTTTCCATCATTTGTCAGTGGTATTACATAGTTTGGAACCCCCCCCCCTTTTTGAGCGTTCCTCAACCTCTTCAGGAACAGCTCCCTTTTTTTCCGGATGTTCTTCAGAGCCTTTTGTTTCAAGGAACCATCCAAGCAGTTTTGACTTTTCAAAAGGGGAAGGGATTTTATTCCAGAATGTTTCTGGTTCCCAGGAAAGAAGGCAACTGGAGACACATTCTGGATCTGTTCCAGCTCAACACCTTTCTTTCGAATGTTATACCTTCATACCATGTTTCCTCCTCTTCTTCCTCCTCAGGCTTCCCTCATCCCCTTTTCATGAAATTTTTCTTTGTTGCTTCCTTGCATTTTTATTTCTCTGCTTTGCCTTTTGGCCTCTCTACTGTCCCAGTGGTCTTCACCTAATGTATCACGCCTGTGATTGCTTTCTGCAGGAAGATGGGAATTCATATCTTTCCTTATCTGGATGGCCTGCTCATTCAGGCATCCTTTCCAGAGATTTTGCTTCAGCATCTTCATTATACTATTTGTCTTCTGCAAAGCCTAGGGTTTATAGTGAACTTCCAAAAATTCTTCCGGACTGTTTCTCAGGATTATGTTTTTCTCGGGTGCAGGCTCCAGACCATTCCAATGTTGGCATCTCTGCCTCCTCCCAAGGCTTTGACTCTGATTGCATTCTTTTAATCCTTTCTTCCTCTAGCCTCAGTTACAGGCAGAGAGTTTCTAAGGGGTGAGGGATACATGGCTTCCACCATTCCTATACCTGGTCAGACTTATGAGAAAGCTTCAGTGGTTCCTAAAGTTAGTTTGGCTTCAACATTTTCATCCTTTAGACTGTCCGATTCCTGATTCCTATTCTCTCATGTCTTGCGTTAGAGCTTCAGTGGTGAAGTCGTCAAGTGTCCCTCATCCCAAGGCTTCCTTTTCAGCCTTCAGTCCCTGCTCAGGAACACTTTTTGGATATCTCCAATACGGGGTGGGGAGCTTCCTTCGGCCCTCTGAAGGTTCAGGGCCTTTGGTCACTTTGACAAAGGAAAGACTATATCAGTATCAAAGAGATGAGAGTTCTTCTCCTGGCTGTTCAGGCCTTCCATTCTCTTCATTCCAGGGGCCCTCAAAATCTTTACAGAAAATACCGCAGTGGTATGGTACAGGGACACTTTCTTAACTGTCTTATGCAGACTAGCTCTTCAGATTCGGGATCTAGCTGTCCAGTTCAGGTGACTCGTCAGGCTTTTTATATTCCTTCAGATCAGAACATTGTGGTAGACTCTCTGAGCAGGTCCATAACACAGTCTCATGAGTGGATGTACTGCTATCCTACTTTACTTACAAATTGCTACTTATTAAATTTCTACTGTGATATTTTATTAATTTTTCTCTATCTATATGTGCAACTGTTTCCTGCATTGAGAATGAAGCGTTGTAATTTCATTCAGCTACACTGCTGTGTAGTTCTGAATGACAAAGTTTTCTTTGACTTGACTTTGACAGATGTGTTTCTGGGGGGTCCACTTTATAATTTCGAAATACTGAAATCTCGAATTTCAGTATTTCGAAATCACAAAGCCGCATATTCACATTCCAAAACCGGCAGAAGTGCGAAATTTAAAATACAGAAGCATGGATATTTTGAATTTGTGCTTCCGGTGGTATGGAATGTGGATGTTTGGGTTTAGTTTTGGTAAGTTTATGTGTGCAAGTATGTTGGTTAGGGGTTTAGTGTGTGTTGTGACTGCTATGTGTGTGTTTTTGAGGGACTGTAAGATGTGGGTGTGAGTTTTGTTTGTGTTTTTGTTTTTGTTTGTGCAATCTCGGAGTTAGAATATATAAGTAGGGTGGGTGTGGGGGGTGCAGGGGGCTTGCCTCACTGCTTATATGTAGTTTAAATTTATTTGTTTGATTGTGGGGGGGGGGGTTGTGTATGTTTATGTGTGTACTGTACGTGTAGCTTAATTATGGGATTTTGAATTTCGCAGTTGTGTGTTTTCGAATTTGTGAGTTGCGGTTGTGTTTTCGGCTTTGTGATTTTGAAATACTGAAATTCAAGATTTCAGTATTTCGAAATTACAAAGTGGACCCGTTTCTGTACATTGTTCACCAGTGGGATACTCCTCAGGTAGATCTTTTGGCCTCTCCTTTGAACCAGAGTCTCATGTCCTCTGGCTAGGAAGGTGGACAGCCTATCTTTTTCGTGGAAGGTTCATAGGTTCATAGGTTCATACTAGGCTATCTGCCCGAGGGCATTTACAAGCCTAGCCCATAGTTTTGTGGCTTACGCCACCCCTTTAGTATGGGGAACTATACCCATTATTTTGCTGTGCCTCTGTTGAGCAGTGACACTGAGGTAATCCCTGGGGTATATCTGCGATCTCCCATCCATTGGTCAAGATTTCTCTTGAACAAGGCCAGCGAGGTGCTCTGCCTCACATATACCGGGATTTTATTCCACAGCATAGGGAGTCTTTGGGTGATGAATCTATCCCTCCAGCACGTCCTATTAATAGCCGTGTCGAGGTTTAAGTCTCCGCCCTTGTGGCTCTGACGGATCTAGATTTTTTGAGGTGAAGCATATTCATCAAATCTGGGTTTGACATGGCCTTGTATGTTAGGCAAAGGTCACCTCTGAGCAAGCGGTAAGCGACTGAATAGAGCTGGAGTTCTTTCAGTCGGGCAGCATAGGACAGATGTTTGAGACCCTTTATCCTTTTGGTGAGGAACTTTGTGGCCTCTCCAGCTGCTGCAAGTGTCGGGTCAGATACATTCGAATGGGGCATTGTACTCAATCATTGGTCTGATGAGTGATGAGTATAGGGAGACTATGACCCTCCTTGATCTAGATGAGAATCCCTTCATGATAAGGTGGGCAATGTAGAAGGTCTTCCTAACTACTTTAGCTACATGGGTGTCGAATGACAGACTACTATCAACCTGGGTCCCCAGGTCCCTGATAACTTCTTCTGTACTCAGTGGATTGCCACCTATTTGGTAGCTAGGGGTAACCTTGTTTTTCCGAAGGGTATGACTATGCATTTTTTGGCATTTAACTTTAGGCCATGGCTCTGGCACCAGTTATCCGTTTCTGTGAGACCCTTCTGAAGGATATCTGTGTCAGATGTGTTTTCTACTATGGCCAGTTTGCAGTCATCTGCAAACTTTGTCAGCCATAACCCTCCTGTGTTTGCTTGTACTTCGGAAAAGTAGATGCCAAACAAGAGTGGGCCCAGGACTGAGCCCTGTGGTACACCTTGTGACAGGCTTTGAGTCTGACATGGCGCCAGCAACTCTGACCTTGTGGGTTCTGTCACTCAGCCAGTTTGCAACCCATCTTGTGATATATGGGTTAACATTTAAGCTGATGAGTTTTTCAATGATACCCGAGTGGGGTATTGTATCAAAGGCCTTCGCCAGATCGAGGTAGGCTGTATGGACTGCCTTTCCCTCATCAATGGCTTTGGTGACTGTTTCGAAAAAGTCAACCAAGTTTAGAAGGCATGATCTGCCTTTGACAAAGCCAAACTGGGATGGATCCAAAGTCTGCAAATTCCCTATGTCTTTATTTGTGAGGTCCATTATGATCCTCTCCATGGCTTTGCAGATAAGGCTTGTCAAGCTAATGGGCCGGTAATTTCCAGGGTCGGTGGAGGCACCGCCTTTGTGAAGTGGGACCACAGTTGCAGTGCGCCACTCCTGGAGTGTATCCAGAGGTAAGACTATGATTAAACAGCTGTCCTAGCTGTGGGTTTAATTCCTCGTTGAGTTCGTGGAGCACACAGCCGGGGACACCATCAGGTCCCATGGATGCTGTGTTTTTGCTTTGGAGAGAGCAGTTCTCACTTGGGCGTTGGAGATGTTTGGGGGCTGCAATCGCTTGGTATAGATATCTCTCCTTTTGGGGGCGGGGAGAAGTTTGCACTGAACCTGTCAGCCAGTATGTTGGCAATGTCTGTAGGATCAGTAATCTTCACATCATTTTGAACTAGTTCTGAGCATATCTGGGAGTTTCCTCCCAGGTTTCTAACATAGCTAAAGAAGGCCTTATGATTGTCTTTTGAGTCTTTAGCTATTTTTCTCTCAAAATTTGCTTTGGATGATTTTATGAGAGCTCTTAGTTTTTTACTTATAGTGATCAAGGGTGTCTTACCTTTTAAGGAATTTGCTCTATCTTGTAGTAGCTTCCTCCTTTTGTTGTAGAGTTTGTTTATGGCTGGGGTCCACCAGAGTGGACGCTTGCCTTTGGTACAAAGGGGGTGTTGCCTTATGCTTTCCCTCCCCTTCCTCACATATCAAGTGTCTTGTTCAAGATGGAACAAGACTTTCCCAAAGTCCTTGTTGATGACTTCCTTTTGGCCCAGACAGCATTGGTTACCTTTTCTTCTGCATTTAGCCAAGGGTCATCATTACAAGCTGCTTCACAGGGCGGACCTACCTAAACAGGACAAGGGATCCATTTTATATCCCCATTTGTACAGTCTTCAGCTGACACCGCAGATGATAGGGTTTTGATCCCTTTTAGACACCTTTTTTTCTGAGGACGTGCTTTGGGTTCTGCAGGAGACCAGAAAACCCACTACCAGGAAACTGTATTTGTCCAAATGGAAGAGATTTTCTGTTTGGTGTCTTGCCTATAATCTGGATCCACATTCTGTGGAAGTTCCTTTGGTCCTCTCTTATTTGTGAAAATTGCTTGCTGCTGGGTTGGCATACTGTTCTGTTAAAGCCCACCTGTCAGCCATTTCTGCTTGTCTGCCTTTGACTCTTCCTTTGGCTGCTAGATTTGAGGTCAAACACTACTTTAAAATGTGTCCTTCATATTAGGCTCCCCAGAAAGCCTATTCCTCCTTCCTGGGACCTTTATTTTGTCTTGGAAAATTTGAATCAGGCTCCTTTTGAGCTTGCAGCTTCAGCTTCTTTACGGCATTGTTCTTGGAAGACTGTTCTTCATTTGGCCATTACCTCAGCCAGACAGGTGTCTGAACTGCATGCACTTATGGCTGTTCCTCTTTTTCTAGTTTTTCAGTTTTTCATAAGGGCACGGTTTCTCTTCATACTAATCCTTCTTTTATGTCTAAGGTAGTTAATGAGTTGTCTATTAATCAGTCTATTTATTTTCCCACTTTTTTTTCCTTTTCCGGAGTCTGCTAGTGAGAAGGTTCTTCACACTTTGGATTTGCATCAACAACCCCAATATTATTTGCTTGAGTCTAAAGCCATTCTTAATCTGAGCAACTTTTTGTTTCCTTCCTAGGTTTTTAGGTTTGGCTGTTTCTAAGCAAACTGTTTCTTTATGGATATCTAAGAGCATTTCCCTTTGTTACTCTTTTCATGGGAAAATATTTTCTCCTTCAGTTAAGGCTCAATGTTAAGTTGTCAATCTCACCTTCATTCTTGCTGGATGGGTTCGGAGCCGATCCTCGGCTCCAACTCGGCCACTCTAAAAGCTCGAGAGCTAGTTCCACTGGCTCGAGGCTCCCCTATATCCCACAATGCTAGGCGGTAACTCCTCAGATCTCGTTTGCCGCTACAGCGATCGAGGTGTGTTCCTACCGGCCCAGGTTAGTTTTTGGGTAAAGAACTCGATGTTAAGTTGTCTATCTCGCCTTCATTCTTGCTGGATGGGTTCGGAGCCGACCTCGGCTCCGACTCGGCCACTCTAAAAGCTCGAGAGTTGGTTCCACCGGCTCGAGGCTCCCCTTATATCCCACAATGCTAGGCGAGAGTTACCTCAGATCTCGTTTGCCGCTACAGCTTCGAGGTTGGTTGCTTCTACCGGTTCCTGGTGAGTGTTAGCTTTTCTTCAAAAGTTACTCTTTTTCCCCTTTTAACTTTAATTCTTCCTAAATTAGTGTAGAACATAGATCCTTATCCCGACCCTAATTTTCCGTTTTCTTACTAAAAGAACGTTGGTTCTTCCCTTGGGCCTTTGGCCTTCCCTTCCTAGGGAGTGTTTGTGTAGTTTACTTTAATTTTTGTACTTAATTATTAGTATTTTTACTAAAATTGTTATTGTTTTTAGTATTACTAATTTTTACTGACAGGGTATAACTGTGTGTTTGGGTGTGTGTTAGTGTACACCTGTCAGTTAGCGAAATGTCAAAAGAAGCAAAGGTCTCTGGATTCAAGAAGTGTGATGCGTGCTGTCAGAAAATGTCTCTGACAGACGCTCACACTTCTTGTGTCTATTGTCTGGGGCCTTTGCACCTGCAGGACTCCTGTGCTGTGTGCCATGGCTTCAGCCCCAGGGTCCTGCAGGAGAAAAAAACAAGTTGATTCTGAGAGGCTTGTTGAAGCCAGAGGATTCCCTGTCAGTTTCAACAGGGAAGCCCTCTAAGGCATCGAGGTCTTGGCTCCCCCTTCTGAGCCGAGACCTCAGGTTGTTCAACCTTTGCCTTTATCGGCTCCGGCTGGAGCCGATAAGACTCAGTCCACAGTTTCTGTGGCTTCCTCGGCTCCGACCGGGCCGAGGTTATCGAGTACCGTGTCGGCTCCGACAAGATCTTGAGCCGACAACCAGAAAGAGGTCTAGGTCACCTTCTCTTGGCTCCGTTCATTCGGCTCCAGGATCTCCCCTGCTGTCTGAACGGGCCAAAGGTCTCATTCCTCTAGGTCATCGAGGCTTTCCGATCATGACCTTCAGAGGGTGGTGAGTCGACTACTTAAGTCCGAGGCACTAGCCCAGATGCTTCAGGGCCCGACTCATCAGTCGGTGCCTGCCCGGTCCATCAACTCTTTCCTCCTTGACTCTCTTGAGTTCGAGCCGGGTGTCGGAACCGAGACTGTGGTCACTTCGGGCGAGACAATTGTCTTTGGCTCCGTCGTCGGCTCCGGTTTCTTCCTTGGAGGAATCTCGGCGCTGGACCTCCCTCGTCGGCTCGAGGGGTGAGTGGCATCGGACCCTTGTCCGACCCCCCTCTCCCTCTCGGTGCTTCGGCGCTGGTGAGTTCGGCTCCGACATCGACCTCAGAGCCATCACTGTCGGTGCCGAGGGGGGTCCTTAGCTCCTCGGGCGGGGACCTCTGGCTCTGCCTGACAGGGGTGCATTCGAGGTCATGCGGAGTGTGTTAGAGCCTGGCTCTACTCCACAGTCGGCTCCGTCAGCCCCTCCTTCTATGCTGCCTCAGGGTAAGTCGACTCACTCCCTCATCCCGGACCGCAGAGAGCCAGCTCCTCAGGAGCCCCCTTTGGGGATTTCATCCTCTTCCGAGGCCTCTCCTGATTTGGCAGAAGAGCCTCCTCGGAAGAGGAAGTGCAAGAGGAAGCACATTGACTCACCTGAGTCTATCACGTCGGACACAGATCTGGATGATTCTGAGGGTTCCACCGTTCCCCTTCTGAAGATGTCTCATCTGCAGACATTCTACAGATCCTGAAACAGAGGGAAATTGGCCAGCCCTCAACCCTTCGGAGGACGAATCTGTGTATCTTGAGGCGTTTGGCTCTCGTCCTTCCACCTCCTGGGTGTCCCCCTTGACCCCCTCATGCAGGTGGTTGCTAAGAAGGCATGGACGGCTCCTGATTCAGTGGACCCCACTCCCAGGAGACCCTCCAAATTCATCACAGCTCCATCAGACAAGCAATTTTTATCAAAAGGAGTTTCTGTGGATGCTATGGTGGTAGCTGCCGCCACAAAGAAGGAACTGGCTGATCCTTCAGTGCCTGTCCATCCACCTAACAAGGAATCTAGGTCCATGGATAGGTACGGAAGCGGATGTTCTCCTCAGCGACATTTACCATGCGTTCGCTGAATTACCTGTGCCATTTCACTCGTCTTCAAAGGGACTTGATCAAGGAAGTGAGTGAAATGTTAAAGGACCCTACAGCTGCGGGTTTCAAGAGAAAATGAACACGCAGCTGGCTACCCTTAATTCCATATCCAACTCCTCCATGCGCCTCCTCTCTTATGGCGGCGATGGAGCGAGGAGAGCCCGAGGGACAGGGGTAGCCTTACGTAGGCACGCCTGGATGCGGCTATGCAACTTGCGGAACCTTTCAAGTCGTCTTTCACGAACTCCCTTTTGATGGATCATCTCTCTTTGGTCCTCAAGTGAAAGAAACCCTGACTAGGTGCGAGACTGATGGCAAGACCCTTTCTGCCGTCGAGTCCGTTTTCTACTCCTTCTAGGCCTTACCCCAAAGGCCAGAAGGGTGGGAAGATGTGGTTCCGTAAACAATCTCAAGGGACTTCGCCTGACGCACAGTGTCCTTTTCCTACCAAAGGCAGAGGTGGGAATAACAATGGTAGACGTCGCCCTAGGGGCAGGGGGGGTCCGCAGAACCAGGGCAATCGGGAAGCTTTTCCTGACAAGCCCTTTCAGCATCCCTGAGGTGTTGCCCGACTGCCCCTCTTCCGAGGCAGGCGGGGAAGATTGTCACTGTACCCAGAAGCCTGGCTAACCCTGACTCAAGACAAATGGGTACAGTCCATCATTTCCGAAGGCTATTCTATCCCCTTTCTTCGTTTTCCAAATCAGTCAAAAAAATCCCTTCCAGATGTTCCACCCGCTCAAAGGGATATAGCAGCTTTGGAAATTTCAAAACTGCTTACAAAAAGAGCAATTCAGTTAGTGCCAGCAGACCAACAAGGATCCGGAATCTACTCGAGGTTCTTTGTAGTTCCAAAGAAAACAGGGGACTGGAGACCGATTTTGGATCTCAGTGTCTTGAACAAATCAGTCAAGAAAACAAGATTTCGGATGGTCACACTGCAATCCATTCTTCCCCTTTTGGGCAAAGGAAACTGGATGTGCTCTATAGACCTTCGGGATGCGTACTATCACATAAAATGAACAGGCGCTCCAGAAGATTCCTCCGCTTCAGGCTGGGAACCAGTCATTTTCAGTTCAGGGCCCTGCCCTTTGGTCTCACCACTGCCCCCCGGGTGTTTACCAAATGCATGGCAGTGGTAGCTTCTCACCTGAGACGACAAGGATTCCAGGTGTTTCCATATTTGGACGACTGGCTTCTCACAGCTCCCACCAAGCATCTCCTTTTGATGGCCAGAGATTATACTTTTCGCGTTTGTCAAAAACTGGGTATTTCAATAAATTGCGAAAAGTCTGTTTTGTCGCCTTGTTGTACTATTACCTACATAGGCGCAAATTTAGATACTATAAACATGTCTGCAACGCTAACGAACCAAAGGATATCAGACATTCACAAATTGGTGTCACTTCTTCTCAACAACAACAGAGCCAAAGCCAGGTTAGTTCTAAAGGTGTTGGGAATCATGGCAGCGGCCATACCTCTCCTCCCATTGGCCAGATACCACATGCGGATCCTTCAGTGGATGCTTTTTTCTCAATGGTCATACCAGGAACTTCCAATGTCTCACACCATTATGATCACGCAAGCGTGCAAAAAGCATCTCATGTGGTGGATGTCTTCCCCCCAGCTCCTGTCGGGAAGACCATTTGTTCCTCCTCCTCCGGTTGCTACTCTGACAACGGATGCCTCCCTGATCGGGTGGGGGGGGGCATTATCAGGGCAGGACAGTCCAGGGCACATGGCAACCAAACGAATGCCACTTGCACATAAATGTTCTGGAGATGAGAGCAGTGCTTTTAGCGTTGCAAGCCCTTCAAGACTCTCTTCCCTTGGGAACGATTGCAATCCAGACAGACAATATGTCTGTAGTGTGGTACATCAACAAACAAGGCGGAACCAGGTCATACCCCCTATGTCGAGAAGCACTCAGACTGTGGCAATGGGCAATTTCTTCTCAGCGTTTTCTGATAGCAACACACATCCCCGGGAAGTCCAATCACATTGCGGACAAGTTGAGCAGAGCTATACTCATGCCTCACGAGTGGTCTCTGAAAGACTCTGTAGTGAGAGAGATATTTCTCAAGTGGGGTCAGCCTTGCTGCGATCTTTTTGCTACTCCCCAAAACAGCAAGTGCAGAGAATACTTCACTCTATTCCCTTTACCAGGCCAACCCAGCAGGGACGCTCTAGTCCAAGTTTGGCCCCGGGGACTTCTGTATGCATTTCCTCCTTTCCCTCTGATCTCTCAAGTAATACAGAAAGCTATCGCTCAGAAGGCCTCATTGATCCTCATTGCTCCTTACTGGCCTCGACAAGTGTGGTTCCCCTTTCTACATCGTTTTCTCTTGGGGCGACCGTGGAGTCTGGACCTAGTTCCAGATCTTTTGATCCACCAATCGGGTCAGTTTCATCGCTCCCTCCCCTCTCTGAACCTCACTGCTTGGTTCCTCCAGTTCCAACCGTAGCCAGGCTTCCTCGATTATCTCACTCGGTTAGAGATATATTGATAGCTTCCCATAAATCTTCCACTCGAAAGATTTATTTGAGTAAGTGGAAACGTTTCTCATACTGGGCACAAGGAAAGGACATAGATCCTTTCACCGCTTCCATCCAACTAGTCCTTCATTTTCTAGCTGAACTCTTCCATGCAGGTTCATCTCCATCTACTCTTAAGGTTCAATTGGCAGCTATTTCTAATTTTCATGTGGGCATTTCTGAATCTGCCCTAATGTCCCACAAACTTTGCAAAGCCTTTTTGAAAGGAGTTTTTCTTCTCAGACCTCCTATAAGAAATCCTCCTTCTCCTTGGGACCTAAATTTAGTTCTTGCTTCTTTGATTCTTTCCCCTTTCGAACCTGCAGCTTCATGTTCCTTGAAATTATTATCATGGAAAACTCTCTTTCTGGTGGCTATCACATCAGCTAGAAGAATTTCAGAACTTCAAGCACTCAGTTGTCGTTCTCCTTATCTCTTGTTCCATAAGGACAGAGTTTCCTTATGAACTAACCCGTCCTTTTTGCCTAAGGTGGTTTCAACATCAAATCTAAACCAATGCATTGACCTCCCTGTCTTTTTCCCAGAGTATTCAAATAGGTCTGAACAAAATTACACTGCCTGGATGTTCATCGTCAATTAAGGTACTACTTGGACAGGACGAAACAATTCAGAAAATCTGATCAGCTGTTTGTCTCCTATGCGGAAAGCAGAAAGGGACTTCCAGTTTCAAAGGTATCATTATCCAGATGGCTAACATCTCTGATTACCCTTGTTTATGAGATTAGACACCAAAATCTGCCTAATAAACCTAAAGCCCATTCCACCAGAGCTTTGGCTACTTCTCTAGCCTTCCAAGACAGACTGCCTATTGACACCATTTGTGCAGCGGCTACTTGGGCTACTCCTCACACTTTTATTTCCCATTATAAGTTGGATTTAGCTTCTAGGCATAGAGCTAATTTTGGTTCCACTGTTCTCAGGAGTCTGTTCCGTTAGGCCACCCGGGACAAGGTGCTAGGGACGCGGTCCCATCCAGCAAGAATGAAGGCGAGATAGACAACTTAACATATAGAAGTTATGTTCTTACCATAACGTTCCATGTTAGTTGTCTTCTTCTCGCCTTCTTCCCACCCTCCTTCCCCCTGGCCTGGACAGACCTAGAGGAGTTGTGATCGTGACCTCTCTTTCTACCACCTCTTTCTTAGTCATTTGCTATTATGCATATTTCTTGTTTCAGGATGTAGGTCACCCCTTTCTTCCTGCTGTTAGAGGTGGATTCTGTTTACAGTTATACTGTTATTGATATAAGCTGGGTTAGCTTACAAACGAGATCTGAGGTAACTCTCGCCTAGCATTGTGGGATATAAGGGGAGCCTCGAGCCGGTGGAACCAACTCTCGAGCTTTTAGAGTGGCGAGTCGGGCGAGGTCGGCTCCGAACCCATCCAGCAAGAAGAAGGCGAGAAGAAGACAACTAACATGGAACGTTATGGTAAGAACATAACTTCTATTTTCTTAGCCTTTTTTCCCCTGTTAAAGTTAGTTTTTTATTTATATAGTTAGTTTGAAAACAGTCTATCCCATTCTCGTTAACTTTCCATCCCCTTGTTTTTCCACAAATAACTAGAAATTTTCCCTTGGGCCCTAGGCCAAGTCCCTCCCTTCCTAGTGAGTGACTGTGTTTTTGTTGGGATTTTTATTTCTAGTTACTATAATTTATTTAAAATTAATTTTAAATTACTCCTAAGTGTAATCGGTGTGTGTGTGTGTGTGCTTGGGTGATTACATTTTCCCTTAGATATGTCTAAGGAATCAAAGGTCTCAGGCTTAAGAAGTGTGACTCGTGCTGTCAGAAGATGTCTCTGACAGACGGTCACACTTCTTGTGTGTACTTCCTGGGACCTTTGCACCTGCAGGACTCATTTGCTGTTTGCCATGGCTTCAGCCCTAGAGTCCTGCAGGAGCGAAAAAATAAACTTATTTTAAGGGGCTTACTTAAGCCTGAGGGTCCCTCGACTCAGTCATCGGGGAAACCCTCTAAGTCTTCCAGACCTTCGGCTCCAGCATCTGAGCCGTCTTCTGGAGGCCCTAAACCTATTCGAACATCGGTTCCGGCCGGAGCCGATGAATCTCGAATACAAGCCCCTACGGTGTCCTCGGCTCCGGCTGGAGCCGGAAGATACTCTGTCGGCTCCGATTATTTTATCGGAACCGACATCTAGAAAAAGGTCCCGATCTCCATCTATTGGCTCCATTCATTCGGCTCCAGCATCACCCTTGCTGTCTGAACGGAGCCATAGATCCCACTCTTCTAGGTCTTCCAGGTTATCGGACCATGACCTTCAGAGAGTAGTGAGTCGACTTCTTAAGTCCGAGGCATTAGCCCAGATGCTTCAAAGTCCGACTCAACAGTCGAGACCTACTCCTATCACTCAAATTCCACCTCTGACTCTTTTGAGTTCAGAGCCGGGGCGGCTCGGACCCGAAACTGTGGTAGCGTCGGAACCGATACCTTTGTCTTCGGTTCCCTCGTCGGCTCCGATGTCTTCCTTAGAAGAATCTCGGCGCTGGACTTCCCTTGTCGGCTCCGAGGGGGCGAGTGGCATCGGACCCTTGTCCGACCCCGCTCTCCCTCTCGGTGCTTCGGCGCTGGTGAGTTTGGCTCCGACATCGGCCTCGGAGCCATCACTGTCGGTGCCGGGGGAGGTTTCCAGTTTTTCGGAATGGAGACCTCCGGCTCTGCCTGACAGGGGTGCCTTCGAGGTCATGAGGAGCATGCTGGAACCAGGTTCAACTCCACAGTCGGTTCTTTCTGCCCCTCCCCCTATGGTGCCTCCGGTGATTTCTACTCACTCTCTCATCCCGACCGTGAGAGCCAGCTCCTCAAGTTTCCCTGTGGGATCTCCTCCTCTTCCGAGGCCTCTCCTGACCCTGTAGGAGAGCCCCTAGGAAGAGGCAGTGCAAGAGGAAGCACATTGACTCCCTGAGTCTGTCACCTCTGACACTGATTTAGAGGATTCTGAAGGTTCCCTCGTTCCCCTCTGAAGATGTCTCCTTTGTAGACATCCTTGAAATCTTAAAACAGAGGGGGAATTGGCCATCCCTCAACCCTTCAGAGGATGAATCAGTGTATCTTGAGGCGTTTGGCTCCCACCCTTCCACCTCCTGGGTGCCCCCTCCCTTTGACCCCCTTATGCAAGTGGTGGCAAAGAAGGCTTGGGTGGCTCCTGACTCAGTGGAACCCACCCCCAGGAGACCATCAAAGTTCATCACGGCCCCCAAG
This sequence comes from Protopterus annectens, assembly GCF_019279795.1. Lineage (NCBI taxonomy): Eukaryota > Metazoa > Chordata > Ceratodontiformes > Protopteridae > Protopterus > Protopterus annectens. The sequence continues at coordinate 561,715,202 of NC_056736.1, forward strand.
GATAAAGAATTTCTGACCAAAGGCGTCTCTGTTGATGCTATGGTGGTGGCTGCGGCTACCAAGAAGGAGTTAGCTGATCCTTCGGTGCCTGTTCATCCTCCTAACAAGGAGTCTAGGTCGATGGACAGGTACGGGAAGCGGATGTTCTCGTCAGCGACTTTTACTATGAGATCGCTGAATTACCTGTGTCATTTTACTCGTTTTCAGAGGGATTTACTCAAAGAAGCGAGTGAAATGTTGAAGGACCCAACAGCTGCGGGTTTTCAGGATAGGATGAACTCTCAGCTGGCTACCCTTAATTCTATAACCAACTCTTCCATGCGCCTCCTTTCATATGCGGCGGATGGAGCGAGTAGAGCGGCAGGTACAGGTGTAGCCTTGCGTAGGCACGCCTGGATGCGGCTTTGTAACTTTGCGGACCCCTTTAAGGCGTCCTTCACTAATTCCCCCTTTGATGGATCATCCCTTTTTGGTCCTCAAGTGAAGGAAACCCTGACTAGGTGTGAGACTGATGGCAAGACTATTTCTGCCGTCGGAGTCCATTTTTCTACTCCTTCTAGACCTTACCCCAAAGGTCAGAAGGGGGGAAAGATGTGGTTCCGCAAACAATCTCAAGGAGACTTGCCTGATGCACAGAGTCATTTCCCCTCTAGAGGCAGAGGGGGGAACAACAATGGTAGATGCCGTCCCAGGGGCAGAGGGGGCCCGCAGAATCAGGGCAGTCGAGAATCCTTTTCCGACAAGCCCTTTCAGCATCCCTGAGGTGTTGCCCGACTGCCCACCTTCGGAGGCAGTCGGGGGAAGGTTGTCACTGTACCCAAAAGCCTGGCTATCCCTAACTCAAGACAAGTGGGTACAGTCTATCATTTCCGAAGGCTACAGAATCCCTTTCCTTTTCATTCCGAAGCAGTCCAAAAAATCCCTTCCAGACGTTCCACCCAGTCAAAGGGAGCAAGCAGCATTAGAAATTTCAAAGCTGCTCGAAAAAAGAGCTATTCAACCAGTTCCAGCAGACCAAGTAGGATCCAGAATCTACTCCAAATTCTTTTTGTTTCCAAAGAAAACAGGGGACTGGTGACCCATTGTGGATCTCAGCAACTTGAACAAGTTTGTCAAGAAAACAAAGTTCCAGATGGTCACGCTGCAGTCCATTCTTCCCCTTTTGGGGCAGGACAACTGGATGTGCTCGATAGATCTCCAGGATGCGTACTATCACATCAAGATGAGTCGACGCTCCAGGAGATTTCTCCGCTTCAGGCTGGGAACCAGTCATTTTCAATTCAGAGCCCTGCCCTTTGGTCTCACTACAGCCCCCCGAGTGTTTACCAAATGCATGGCAGTGGTTGCCTCTCACCTGAGACGACAAGGATTCCAGGTGTTTCCTTATTTAGACGATGGCTCCTTACAGCCCCCACCAAGCATCTTTTACTTCTCGCCAGAGACTACACTTTTCACACGTCAGGCACTAGGCATATCAATAAACTACGAAAAGTCTGTCTTGTCGCCTTGTCGTGTTATTACCTTCATAGGTGCAAATCTAGACACAGTCAAGATGTCAGCCAGACTCACAGAGCAGAGGATAGCAGACATACACAAACAGGTCTTTCTTGTCTTGCAGAGCAACAAAGTCAAAGCCAGACTGATCCTGAAAGTCTTAGGGATTATGGCGGCGGCCATCCCTCTCCTACCATTAGCTCGCTTCCATATGAGAATTTTACAATGGATGCTCTTCACACAATGGTCTTACCAAAGTCTCCCAATGTCCCATCCTGTTCGGATAACTCAGTCGTGCAAGAATCATCTCTATTGGTGGATCACATCTCCTCAGCTCCTCCTAGGGAGACCTTTCGTCCCTCCCCCTCCGGTTGCTACAGTGACAACGGACGCCTCCCTGATCGGGTGGGGGGGGCATTTCCAGGGCAGGACAGTCCAGGGCATGTGGCAACCGTTCGAGTGCCACTTGCACATAAACGTCCTAGAGATGAGAGCAGTGCTTCTAGCGTTGCAAGCCCTACAAGACTCTCTTCCCAAGGGAACTATAGCAATTCAAACAGACAACATGTCTGTAGTGTGGTACATCAACAAACAAGGCGGAACCAGATCTTACCCCCTTTGTCGAGAGGCACTCAGACTGTGGCAATGGGCGATTTCTTCTCAGCGATTTCTGTTAGCAACGCACATCCCCGGGAAGTCCAATGTGATTGCAGACAAATTGAGCAGAGCTATTCTCATGCCTCACGAGTGGTCTCTGAACAATTCAGTATTGAGAAAGTTTTTCGAAAGTGGGGCAGGCCTTGCTGCGACCTTTTTGCTACTCCCCAAAACAGCAAGTGCGACGATTTTTTCACCCTCTTTCCCCAACCAGGCCAACCCAGCAGAGACGCTCTAGTGCTCGTTTGGCCCCGGGGACTTCTGTATGCCTTTCCTCCCTTCCCACTGATATCCCAGCTGATACAGAAAGCCATCGCTCAGGAAGCTTCCATGATCCTCATTGCCCCTTACTGGCCTCGACAGGTTTGGTTCCCTTTTCTCCACCGTTATCTGTTGGAACAACCTTGGCATCTGGACCCAGTTCCAGACCTCTTGACCCATCAGTCAGGTCAGTTGCACCACTCCCTCCCCTCTCTGAACCTCACAGCGTGGTTCCTCCAATTCCGACTTTAGCCAGGCTTCCTTTGATATCTCACTCAGTTAGAGATATCGTGATAGCTTCTCATAAATCTTCCACTCGGAAGATTTATCTTAGCAAGTGGAAACGTTTTTCCTATTGGGTGCAGTCAAAGGATATACATCCTTTCACTGCTTCTATTCAAACAGTTCTAGACTTTCTAGCCGAACTTTTCCACTCAGGTTCGTCCCCATCTACCATTAGAGTTCAATTGGCAGCAATATCGAACTTTCATGTTGGAGTCTCAGAGTCCTCCATTATGTCTCACAAACTCTGCAAGGCCTTTTTAAAGGGAGTTTTTCTCCTCAAACCACCCATCAGATATCCTCCTCCTCAATGGGATCTCAATTTGGTTCTGACATCCTTAATTCTTCCCCCCTTTGAACCTGCGGCTTCATGTTCTATGAAGTTACTTTCTTGGAAGACACACTTTTTAGTAGCTATTACTTCAGCTAGAAGAGTCTCCGAACTCCATGCTCTGTGTAGTCGACCCCCTTATCTGGTATTTCATAAAGACAGGGTGTCCTTGCGTACTAATCCGTCTTTTTTGCCCAAAGTAGCTTCATTGGCAAATTTGAATCAAACCATTGAGCTTCCTGTTTTCTTCCCAAATTATTCTAATAGGTCAGAACAAAAGTTACACCGTTTAGATATTCATCGCCAACTTAGATACTATTTAGACAGGACCAAACAATTCAGGAAATCTGACCCAAACAACTCAGGAAATCTGACCAACTGTTTGTTTCCTATGCAGAAGGTAGAATGGGCCTTCCAGTTTCTAAAGTCTCTCTCTCTAGATGGCTTACTTCGTTGATTACCCTAGTGTATGAGATAAGACATCAACGGTTGCCATCCAAACCCAGGGCTCATTCAACTAGAGCTTTAGCCACTTCTATAGCTTTCCAAGATAGGCTGCCTATTGATTCGATTTGTTCTGCAGCTACTTGGGCTTCTCCCCATACCTTCATTTCTCATTATAAGTTGGACTTGGCCTCTAGAGACCGAGCCAACTTTGGTTCCACTGTACTCAAGAGTCTGTTCCGATAGGCCTCCCGGGACAAGGTGCTAGGGACGCGGTCCCATCCAGCAAGAATGAAGGCGAGATTGACAACTTAATATTTAGAAGTTATGTACCTACCATAACATTCCATGTTAGTTGTCTTCTTCTCGCCTTCTTTCTTGCATCCCACCCTCCTTCCCCCTAGCCAGGACAGAACTAGAGGAGTTTTTCTTGGTTCCTTATGGAATTTTATTGCTGGCCTTAGCTTTCAAACGAGATCTGAGGAGTTACCGCCTAGCATTGTGGGATATAGGGGAGCCTCGAGCCAGTGGAACTAGCTCTCGAGCTTTTAGAGTGGCCGAGTCGGAGCCGAGGATCGGCTCCGAACCCATCCAGCAAGAAAGAAGGCGAGAAGAAGACAACTAACATGGAACGTTATGGTAGGTACATAACTTCTAATTCTATCACGGCTGCAGCTTCTTCTCATGCTTTTTTAAAGGATTGGGATACCATTTCCATCACCGAGGCAGCTACTTGGACTTCTGTGCATACTTTTGCCAAACGCTATAAGTTGAATGTGGTTTCCAGGTCTAGAACTGGATTTCCCAGGGCTATTCTGCATGGCTTTCTTGAAGGCTCTGCTGGACCTTCCTCCTCCCATCTTTTCTAATGAGCTTTTGTACTGTCCCTACTGTAAGGAATACTGCAACAGTGGTATAGGAGGACATTGTACAGTTGTGTAAAATCTTACCGTAACAGTAGATTTCCTTCTCTTCACTGCCTCCCTTCTCCCCCTGTTACTTTCTCCTTCTGGATATACAAGTTCCTCTTTTCTTCTTGTACTGTTTTTCCTCCTAGGGCTTTTTGGTTCAAAAGATGGCACGGCTGCACTTCACCTTTATGCCCTATGCTGTGTGCAAGGAGCATACGTGCAATGTACATTTCTTTTACAACTTAATGCTTTGGGTATACTGGCCAGACATTGGGCTGCCCTAGGCAAGGGATCCCAACTGTAAGGTATACTGCAACAGTGAAAACAAGGCAGCTACTGCTGTGGTAAGATTTTACACAACTGTGCTTTCTCCAAGGTTCGGTGATTGGACCAGTACTGTTTAATCTGGCTTTCTCTTTCATTCCTAAGGCATCCAAAGTTTGGATGGCCAAGTATGCAGATGATATTAAATAAGGTTGTGTCATCTCTTCCACTAATGATGTTGATTGCTTTAATCATTATTTGTGTTTGGTGGCTGAATTTTAATCATTATTTGTGTTTGGTGGCTGAATGACTAAGTCAAATTGAATTTATAAATCATTAAAAGTAAATGTGCTGTTTTACCCTTTGGGAAACCAGTGGTTGAATACAAAGTTAATCTAGGCCCACATGAGTTACAGAACTCTTTAGATTATAAAGACTTTAGTGATCTCAGATTTGGATGCCTTAAAAGTTAAACCAAAGGCTTTTAAAGTTGCCAGATTATTTCTTAAGAATTTTACTACAAGATGCAAAGAATGTATCTTAAAGTTGTTTATAAAATAAGTCTGCTCCATAACTGAGTATAAGATGATGATCTGTTCTTATAAACAGGGAGATGATCTTGTTCTTGTAGGTATTCAGCAGAAATTTACAAGGCATATTACTTCTTGTAGAGATAGGTTATATCCATCTAGGTTGGAAAGCTTGAGTCTTTTCACAATTAGTCGTAGATACTTGCGCGACAAACTTTGCTTAGCTTACAAGGGGCATTGGAGTGTCGAACATTGTTAAATATAGAATTGTTGAGTCCTAGCTCTAATGCTGGAGGAGTTGTTATACGTTTAGATTGGGTAAGTCAAGGACAAAAATTTAGGGCAAGTTATATAGCACTCTTTGGTTCAACTGTGGAAGAGAGTTCCGCTACACATTTATCAAGCCCCTTCTTTGCAGTTTTTTAAAAACAACTGGATACATGTATGGGTTCCAGAGTGTATACTTTTATTGTGGATTCTGCATTCTGTTTGCCCTTTGGCCTATATGCAGATTGGAGGAAAGTGTATCATGTGACATGTAGCTTCTAGTAACTAGCTCAGCATTTAAAGCTGTATACCCCATATGTAACATGGCCATGTTTTATTGCCTCAGCTGATTCAGATGGCAACAGATGAATTGATTGCTCTTCATCTGTACTACAAGCTTCTCACTCAGCATATTGGGAAATGTTAACATCCTAGTTTAAGTGTCAAGACTCGCAACCTGGTAGATTTAGGTTGACATCCCATAGACATTTAATTTAATCAGATATATTTTATTTTTTCAGTGGGGCAAGGAAGCCCTACTGCTTGGAATTCTGACTATAAAGAAAAATCATGTATATATGTAGAATGGCTGTATTGTATGAATGTCAGTAAACATCATAGACAGCTATCACTACAGAACTACGAAGCAAGGAAGCCAGCAAAACGATACACCACACCACCTTTTAACATACGACTTGTCTTTTTAAAATGGAGGTTTTTGCAGTGTGCTTAAGAGTGAGAATAGTTTTTCCGCCTCCAAGTTAACTGTGATATCACATTCATATCGGAAAAACTATACTCACTCTTAAGCACACTGCAAAAACCTCCGGTTTAAAAAGACGAGTCGCATGGTAAAAGGTGGTGTGGTGTATCGTTTTGCTGGCTTCCTTGCTTCGTAGTTTGGTTTGTTTGTGTTCAGTTCGAGAGGCATACCAGCTATCACTATAGAGACAGGTGTTTTGTATTAAAAAGCAGATTCTTAAGAAAACAGATTATTTTAATATTTTTCTTTAATAGCTTTTGTTACTTTTTTTTAAACTAGGTGACCCTCGTAGACCATATCCTACAGACTTGGAGATGAGGAGTGGCCTTTTGGGTCAGATGAGCAACTTGCCAACAAATGGTGTTAATGGCCACCTACCTGGCGATGCTCTTGCAGCTGGAAGATTACCTGGTAAGTGAATGCAGTGAGATACAGTTTTTATGTGGTGTTTTCATTGTTCATAAAATATATTGCTGTGTAGTACTGAGCTGTGTTTTACTCAGCAACTGTGTAAATCACTAGGACTTCAAGGTAACAGTGTTTTTGACTCATCTCAACCACTGATTAATTCTTTGTTTGTACAAAGACTGTTGACTGTGGTTTCCACAGTTTTATGGTCTGCTTCCTACTGAGATTTCCATAAAATATATTTATGGAATTATTCAAGGCCATTCGCAATTATTAACAGTTCCTGTTGTATTAGGCCATATCTCTTCTGTGCATCTGTAACTGGTATTGCAGGAGGATATTTTTTTTTGTCCTTTTGAGTCTGGTAATCCTCTGACCATTAAGCCTACCTCCTCCTGCTCTGGAGGCAAGTTGGGAGTAGTGCCATCATTCTGAAGGGGTACAGGAATTTCCTGGTGCTACATCCCACCCCTTCGCCAGTATGTTGACATATATATATATATATATATATATATATATATATATATATATATATATATATATATATATAAATATCTGGGTCTACTTCACATGACCGACAGTTCATTTGATCGACATTCATTTGACCAAGACCAAAACACCTAAAGTTCAAAACACCTAAAACCCATTTGATCGAAATGCATAACACTGATACATGAAATTAAATCATTATGCCCTTTCCCCCATTGTAGTGCGACCCTGGAGTTAGTATATATAGTTGGGGGGTGTGGGGAGAGCATACCCCCACATAGTTTAGATAAATATTGTTTTCTGCAAAGAGTTAGTCATTACAGTTTTAAGTATCCATGTGTATGTTTGAAATGTATGAAGTCTGTGGGGAGCTACATTCCCCCACACCCCCTTTATGGGGGGCTATGCACCCCACACCACCCCTAACTATATATACTTAACTCCAGGATCACGCTACAGTGGATAATTTCACATGTCAGTGTTATGAGTTTCGATCAAATGGGTTTTAGGTGTTTTGGTCTCTGTGAAATGAATGTCGATCAAATGAACTGTCAGTCATATGAAGTAGACCCATATATATATATATATATATATATATATATATATATATATATATATATATAGATAGATAGATATAGTGGCCACACCTGCTGGTCTATCTCCCATCTTCTCACACCTGTAATTTCTTCAGTGAAGGGTCATCCTGGCATGCTCCCTCCTCTCCAAGATAGGCATCCTCCCCACCTGCACCATAAAGCATTGGAGCTCTGGCCACCTTGACTGTAGTCATGGCTTTATCCTTCTGTGCTACCAGCACAAGTGATTCGCCAGTGTATTTTACTAACTAACTGTTGTAGTGATGTGTGTGGGCTTGAGATGCATTCTTCATATAGATTCTGAAATTACAACATCCCAGAAAAGGAAATATGTCTTTGTGAATGATCTTGCTCTTAGTATGAATGGCCTAGTTTTGAAAATATATAAGTAAGTGGGATGGGGAGGGTCTGCTTCCATATGGAGGGATGTTAGGGGGACTTTTTCTCTTACAAAACGGTATTACAAATGGGGACTTCCAAGATGGCTGTATACAGATCAAAAGTTTAACTTCAGCACTCCCAGTGTAAAAACAGAAACCAAGAAAAAGGACTGCTGTTGAAACGATTTTTTTGTGTAAAATCCCATTACTGTCTAATACGTACACTGCCTGGATGCCGGAAAAGAAGAAAATTGGAAAACCTGAAAGAAAAACAACCAGAAAAGGGAAGGACTGTGCAGATATTCAGCAAAAAACTTCAAGCTTCAGTTCAGGTGGTGGCTTCCACTAATTTAGAGGAAAAATAAATCAAATGTCCTTGGAGGTGATTAAAATTAATGAAGCATTGAAGGAATATAGCAACTCAAATTTAACAAAAATCTGGAAATGTTTAAAAAAGTAGTAGAGGTAAGACTTTCCAAGATGGCTGCATACTGATCAACAGCTTAACCTCAGCTGTCCCAGTATGAAAAAAATCTGAAATACTGGGGCCCAGGAACTCTGTCAGTTTTAGTAAATTGAGTTACTGGTTAGTGTGTACACTGCCTGGATGCCAGTAAAGAAGAAACTAAGAGACCCTGAAAGAAAATCAACTAGAAAAGTTTAAGAGAAAACAAGCGGAAGAATCCTGCAGTTGCTCAGCAAAGAGCAGTTAGAGCTCTAGCTTTGGTGCAAGTCATAGCTTCCAGTAATCTAGAGGAAAAATAAGTCAAATGTGCTCAGAAATTATTAAAATAAATGAAACACTGAGGAGTGTCAACTCAAAAACAAAAGTCTAGAAAAAATGTAAGACGCTTTAAACAGATATTCGGATGAGCTGATAAAACTACAAAAATCAGAACTCAAAAATAAAAAAGGCTGGCTGAGTACGAGGCTGCTCAAGAAGAAATGCTTCAATAAATGGTAGAATTAGAGGTTAAAAGCATGTAGGGAAAATCTGAGATTTTCTTCTGTACCAGATAAACTAAAATGAACAGATTGCATTAATTGTTATAAAGGCACATAGGCAATTGTGCTGGTATTTTTGAGCAGGAACTGTTAATTGAAAGCGCACACCATGTGTTTGCTCCATATATGGCCATGAGAAAGCAGCCAAGACAAGTATTAATAAAGATACAAACCTGCAAGCAGAAAGAGTTTATCCTGACAAAGATGTGGCAAAAGGTCGAAGTGTTAAAAGTTGGAGACAGTAAGTGTATTTGTGAAAAAAATGATTATTCAGTATACAACAGGCAGAGGCAAAAAACATTTATTTCAGTGCTCAGGGAATCTCAAGAGGTAGGTGTGAGATTCAAGCTGTCTTCAGTATATGTTTTCCTGGACAATCAAAGTCTTTTTTTAATGCAGAACAAGCTGAGGAGGAAGTACAAAAGTTTGTCCAGCAAAAAGTGAGCCATCAAACAGAAGGGGACTCTGCTTCCCATTCTACAGATACTAAAACACACAGAGAGACTTTGCCAGTTAAACCTTTTCCACTGTTCCAAAGGAAAATGCTTGAGAGAAAAGCACCAGAGTTGATCTTGGATTTAAACTGGAATCTGGAGTTGGGAGATGCAGATGTACAGGAAGAAGACCAGCAACATGGAAATTAATGAGTAAATGTGAAACTGCAAAATATCATTCACATTTGTGGAATATGGCTGTATAAGAAAAGGTATAAAAAGTGGACTTTTGTTCATTTTGATAAACGTGTGGGGAACTAAAAAGCATTTACCTCACTTCATGTCATTAATGTGACCTCTGAGGGGGGTGGAAAAAGGTAACTGTTAGTTAAACAATGTCTGTTTGTAATAGTAGTTTTATAAAACTTTTCCCAATATAAATTGCATGTAGTATTTTTAGTCATTCTTGTGTGTGATAAAGTTACTAAAGTAAACATATGCCTTTTTTCTCTTCATATTTTATTACTTCTTTTTTTGGTGGTAAGAAATTTAGGTATTACAGTGTAAAAGAGAAGAAAGGCTAGACAAAAGCATGTAGCAGATTTAAGTTAAAGGAAACTCCACCCTCAACTATAGTTTAACTCAGTCCTTAGGTTTCTTTTCTCCCTACAATATGGTTCCAATATTGTTTAGGTTCCAGAAACCTGATTGTATTTTTTTTAATTTTCATTTCCTTGCCTCGGAATCAAAAGAAGGGAAAGTCCACCTACTTTCTTTAAGCTCAACTTCTCACATACTTTGTAGAGGAATTTGACAAACCATGGACACCGATAAATCTGTACTTTACCCTGTCATGTACTGCTGTCAATTTTAGATGGGCAATTAATCCTCCTAATGTCAGAAGCACAGCAGCTGCTGTAGTAAAAGACAAACTGTGGAACAGTTTTCCACTGTTTTTTACTGCAGAGAGGAGGAAAACTTAAGAAAAGGTATGCTACTTTGCACAGTCACTCTACTTTATACTATAAAATCAAGGCAAGTGTAGACATTATCCAATTTACCCTGACATTCTTAAAAGGATATAGAATTAAAGCTGGGGTTAGTTACAGATGAAACAGGAGAGGAAATGAAATGCTCTTTTATAGATTTGTGTATTTCTTAAAAGAAACTTGACTTTAGTTGGGGGGGGGGGGCACTAACTGGTGAGCAATATACAACTGTTTAGTCCTGGTGATGTACTCATCAGTATAGAGGTTTGACTAAGGAACTATACAGCAGAAATGTACTAATACACTCACTAACATTTGTTTAAGTTAATGCAGGTAAGGTATTTTACTGTCTAGACACTTGGAAGTTAAGCACCTACATTAGCATTTAGTCTCTTTAGTTGCAGGACAAGTGTCTGTGGGTGCCCAGTGCTCAAGAGAAAAAACTGAAATTTCTACTGCTTGATATGGGGGGCAGAGACCTATGAATTCAGTAGTTGAACTTGGCTAGACTATATATACAGACTTATATTTCACAGGAACATGTGCATTTAATTGAGAAAGTTGACACACATCCAATAACTATTTCAGATCTTATGACAATAATTACCAAGATACAAATACAGGGTAGTGAAGTAAAGATGAGACACTGGCACCTCCTCACCTACCTGTTAAAAAAGAGAGAAATTTAATGAATGGGCAGGGGAAATTATTTGGGAGTTACTAGGGAAGATAGAAATTATTACAGACATTATAGTTGCTGAGTGGGATAAAATGAAAGTAGAGTTTAAAAATCAGGTAGAAATAAAAGAAGATGAGATCTGGTTAAGAAGTAAGAATATTTTTTTAGAGGGACTGACAAAGGTTAAAGTATTACAGAACAAGAAGTGCAATTGCAGATCCCCCACCATGCCCTAGGATTCCCACTCCTCTTTTCTTGATACATTGGAAAATATTAGGGTACAACCCAACACCCTAATAATGGGTGATTTCAACTACCCCACCATTACTTGGGAAAACTACTCATGTACCAACTCTTTTGCCCAACGTTTTCTAGAATTCATCAATTCTAATGCCTTGGATCAGCTTATCCACACCCCCACCAGGGGCAGCAATATCCTAGACCTGGTCATCACCAACATGGACGACCGGTGTTCCACACCAGAGGTCACTTCCTCTTTGGTCAGATCCGACCACAAGGTAATCACCTTAGACATCAACATCCCGCTCCCACCCCCATTAGGAAAACAACCGTAAAAAATTTCTCCAAAGCCAACTTCACGCTTCTTAAAACAGAAGTGGCAAAATTCACGACACCCATGCAGATGGACAATAGAGGTACGACTGCTGAATCCTGCACAAATGCACTTTATAAGCACTTACATGACTGCGTGGATCGTGCTATCCCTAACAGAACCAAGATGCTATCCTCCAAAAAAAGGAAGCCAATCTGGTTGTCTTCTGCCATAAACAAACTCTACAACAGAAGAAAGAAACTGCTGCAAAAAAGAGTAAAATCCCATGATTGGAGGAACTCCCTGGTCAGCCTCAGTAAGAAGCTGAGATCCCTCATAAAATCCTCCAAAGCTAGTTATGAAAACAAAATCACCACTGATTCTAAAGACAACCACAAAGCATTTTATAGCTATGTCAAGAATCTCAATGGCAACACTCAGATCTGCTCTGAGTTACAGCACAATGGCACTAAACATACAGAACCAACTGATATTGCTAACATCCTGACAGATAGGTTCATTGCTAATTTTACCCCCCTCTCACCCCCTAAAGGGCCCATCTCTATACTGGAAGAAATCACGGCTGCACAGGTAAAAACCTCACACTCCAAAGCCAAGAACCATAGCATCCATGGGACCTGACAACATCCCAAGCTGTCTTCTACACGAACTACAGAATGAACTGGCACCCCACCTAAGTACCATGTTCAGTCATAGCCTCACCTCAGGCTTTGTGCCCATTGAATGGCACACCATGACGGTTATCCCACTCCACAAAGGGTGAGCCATGACAGACCCCGGGAACTACCGCCACATTAGCCTGACGATCCAGGTCTGCAAGGCCATGGAACTTATCATCATGGAACTCATAAACAAAGACATTGGAGATCTCCAAACTCTGGACCCCACACAGTTCGGGTTTTTAAAAGACAGAGCATGTCTCCTAAACCTGATAGACTTCTTTGAAGCAGTCACCAATGCCATAGAGGAGGGTAAGGTGGTTCACACAGCCTATCTAGATCTCGCCAAGGCGTTCAACACCATCCCCCCACTCCGGAATTATAGATAAACTTACTAAACTAGGTATAAATCACTATGTCACAAGATGGGTTGCCAACTGGCTTACTGACAGAACTCACACTGTGAAAGTAGCAGACTCCAAATCAGACGTCAAACCAGTGACAAGTGGAGTACCACAGGGTTCAGTCCTGGGTCCTCTCCTATTTGGTATCTACTTCTCTGAAGTACAGGTTAACACAGAAGGTCTTTGGCTAACTAAGTTCGCAGATGACTGCACACTAGGAGCCATAATCGAAACTCCTAACGATGTGGACATCTTCAAAAGGTCCTCACTAAGACAGATGCCTGGTGTCAAAGCCATGGCTTTAAGCTCAATGCCAAAAAGTGCATTGTCATTCCCTTTGGTAAAAACTCTGTACCCATGAACTTCCACATAGGCGGTAGTCTAACACCGAATGTGTGATGAGATCTTGGGACACAGGTGGACAGTAGTCTCTCCTTTGATAATCACATTGCCACAGTGGTCAGAAAATCCTTCTACGTGGCACACCTCATCACAAAAGGTTTCTCATCCAGAAAAAAAGAGGTCATTGTTCCCCTCTACTCATCACTCATTAGACCCATTATAGAGTACAATGCCCCTTTTGGTATGTACCTCACAAGACATCTACAACAACTGGAAAGGCTGCAGAAGTACCTCACAAAGAGGATTATTGGCCTCAAACAGATGCCCTACGCAGACCATCTCAAAAAACTCCAGCTTTACTCTGTCACATATCGCCTACTCAGAGGCGATCTCTGTCTAACATACAAAGCTATGTCAAACCCAGAGCTGTTGGACATGCTCCACTTAAAAAATCCTAATCCCTCCGAGCTACATGCTCTAGGGACCTAAAACCTGTCACCATAATAAACAGAACATGCTGGAGGGATAGATTCCTGTCCCAGAGACTTCCCATACTCTGGAACAGACTACCTATCTATGTCAAACAGAGCTCCTCATTAGCACTCTTCAAGAAAAATCTTGATGATTGGATGGGTAATAGGAAATTCACCCCGGGGATCACGTTTGTGGCTCTGCCTGACAGGGGCACAGGAAAATAATTTTCTTCGGTGGCGAAAACCAGGGTACCTTTTTGGCTAGGCTTGTATAGGCCCTAGGGCCAGTAGCCTAGTACCTACCTATGAACCTATGAAAATAATGGAGTACCTGGATAATATGTGTGAGTTTAGAAAGATAGCTGTAAAGCAACAGTTTTTTGATAATAACTATAGGGTACAAAACTTTTGGCACAATGACTTAGGGAACAGAAAGTAGAAGGTGTTGTTGACAAACAGAGAGACTGTAACAAGAAAAATAATCAGTGATCCTGTAGATGCATTAGAGATGTTTCAGAAATTTTATGAAAATTTGTATGAAGCGGTGAAGTGGAGAAATCAAGAAAATGCACAAATGGAATGTTTATGGAAGACAAATGTACAAAAGTTTTGATGTAGATGAGGCTCAACAGTTAACAGCTAAGATAGGAAGAGATGAGATAAAAAAAAAAGTCTCCAGGAATAGATCATATTTCAGTGGAAGTTTGGAAGCTAGGAGGGAAGAAAGTGATAAATATCTGAAAGATTTTGTTTAACAGCATTTTAAAAGGAGGCGAGGCACTAACATCCTGAAAAAAGCTGTGGTGGCTGTAATACCTAAAGATGATAAACGCCAGTCAGATCCAGCTTCATATAGGCTCGTTTCAGTTTTAATCCATGATTATAAAGGGTCTGTGTCTATAATGGCTAAGTAAATGGCAACAGTGTTGCCAAAACTGATATGGATCAGTGCGGTTTTGTGGAGGGGAGGCAAAAATTTGACTTTAATAAAACGATGATCCAAAGTGAAGGAGACTGTAAAAACATACCACTGTTGTTGTCTCTTGATGCAAAGAAAGCATTTGACAGAGTAAGCTGGGATTTTATAAGGATGGTAGTGGAAGCCTTTGCATTCTCTGATACAATAATACGATTAATTAGGGTATATGAAGAATTGGAGGCAAGAATTAAAGTGGGATGGTTCCTCTCTTACAAGTTGTGTATAAACAGAGGAACCAGTCGGGGTGTCCTCTTTCCTCTTTATTTGCTTTATATGTAGGGCCATTGGCAAAGAAAAACAAGGACTCAGAAATGCAGTGATATAGTTGGTATAGTAATCCAGAAAAGTTGGCTTTATTTGCAGATATTATTTTATACTTCATAAATCCAGAAAAGTATATCTCAATGTTGTGGAGTATTTTGAGACAGTTTAAAGTCTTTTCAAGATATAAAATGAAAGAAGATAAGACAAAGGCTGTAGTAGTAAATTATGTACCCACACACAAATTGGTTCAGCAATACCCATATTTATGTGCAATCAAAAAGATTAAGTATTTAAAAGTGTGGTTAGAAAGGCTTCTGTCATGGCAGCTAAGGATGTGTGGGAAGAGACTAAAAAATACAAAAACTGAGAAACTGGAAGATCTTATTTATGGATGTGGATCGTAAGATACAAGCAATGAAAATGTTTTAGTCCATTTCATTTTATATATGGGTCAGTCATATTATTATTATCAACCAGAGGAAAAGTTGTGGACAATAATTACTAAGGAATTAAAGGAATTTGGGTGGGGAAGAGGGCAAGAGTTAAGATAATTTGATCCTTTTAGTAGAACAAGGTGGGTTAAGATCACCTAATTTGAAGGGATGTTTTAGAGCTAGAATGTTAAGGCTGATGTGCATAAGAAATGCAGAAGGTTATAATTTAAAATGGAAAGGGATGATGATAAAGCAGGGGGGACTTAAAAAAATAGACAGAGTGGGAATTTGAATGCAGATCCTTGAGGAGAAGAGTAATAACCATACAGAATATCATATTCAAAGTATTCTAAGAACTAAGCCAACACAAGAACAGAGAAAGGATATTTTGCCAGTAGGGATGACTACAAGTAGCGGGTACAGAAAATAGGCAAGAGAGGGCTGGAATTTATTAGAAAAAAATGGTAAAGGAACCAAGGTATTGGGACCAGATAACTATAGAAGAAAGGTGATGGAGTGGCATGAGGCCAGGAAGACTTTTGACTGCTGGGCTAGAGACTTCCTTCCTTACCAGAGATTGATTTTAGAAAAAGAAAAGGGGATAGGGAACAAAAGGAGGACATATTTATGGCCCCCACGTATGTGTAGGTATTTTTATACCCCAAGCAGACTTCAAAGAATTTTTCCTCAGGCAGATGTTGGAGGTGTGATGAGGAAGAAAGATGTAACTGGTTACATATATTTTGGGAGTGTAATGATTTGGAAGATTTTGAAAATTCCTTGCAGAGTACTGTCTCAGAAATATTGGGTGAGCAAATGGCTGTAGCTAAGGATATTATTTTGTTTGAGCTGGGACATTGGATCTGAATTTCCTAGACATAGAAATGCCTTAATTTTAATTCTGTTGGCTGTCAAAAAAACAATTACTAGAAAATCGCTGTTTAAACCAACTGTATTTGAAGAACTGAACGTTATAAAAGAGAGAACTAGAAGAGTGACCTTTAGAAAAGAGAAGGAGCAAATTACATAGAAGTTAATGGAAACTGTCAACAATACATGGAGGATAACGTTCTGGAGGAGTGAGGTTTAAGGGAAGGCAGAAATTCAGCAATGTATGTAATGTTGGAATAAAGAAAAGATATGTGATGTATAATGTATGTAAATGGAAAAAAATGTTAATATGATGATGTGTTTTCTTTTCTTTTCTGTTGATGTATATTTGCCTATGTCTTAAGTGATAATTTAATAGTTGTTAAAAAAAGTTACTTTTTTTCTAATATTTCAGATTTCCTTTTGGGTGAAGTTTGCTATAATTCAAGCATGTTTCAAATGTTTTTGTATTTGAATTTAGTGCATTTCATACCAGCATGTATGAAAACTTGTATTTAAGAAATTGTATACTTTTAACACATATAGTAGGTATAAAAAATAAAGTACAGTAGGTCTGAATCTCAACACATTTGATGCTGAAATATTACATAACCAGACATCTACTGTAGGGGGATGACTGCCTTGTAAATGATAAGATAACTTAGCCCTGCAGTGTTGTGCCACTATACCAGATGCAGAGTTGTCTCTGTATTACTGTATCATATTTTATAATCATATGAAGCCAATTTAAAAATTAAAAAAAAACTTTCTTTCTAGGTCACCATATTTATGAGATAATTGGCTAATACACGAGCTATACTAGCCAAGTAATTACTCCAGAGCTTCTCGTTAAAATCAGTGAAAATTTTAACCCAGAAGTGAGACGACATGTTGTTTATTGGAATGAGATCTCCCCTCTACCCCACAAAACTAGTAACAGCATATTTAGCTAAGTAATGTCCTATTACTGCACACTCTAAGCCCCTGCAAGCTGTTGCTCTTAATGTCTCTTCACAGTGATTTTCTTGCACCTCTTTTGTCATTTGGCTAAAGACTTACAGGAACTACAGACACTTGGATCTTCTGGGAATTGTTTTCTGTTGCAACAATGGCAGTATAGTTTATGTACTAGCCAAATAATTATCTCACATATGTTGTTTAAAACTAGGGTGGAAATAAAGGAAAGGGAGATATGGTTAAGAAGTAACAAGAATTATTTAGAGGGACTGGCAAATGGTAAAGTATTGCTAAATAGGGGGAATCTCAGAACAAGAAAAGGAGCAACTGCAGAATCCTAAACAGAAAATAAGGGATTACTTTGATAATATGCACGAGTTTAGAAAGATTACTGTTAGGCAACTGATTTTTGACAGTAATTCTAGAGCACAAAACCTTTTAGCACAATGACTCAGGCAACAGAAGGTGGAAAACAGATGCCACCAAGCTTATGGAGCATATAACATGGAAGATAACAAGAGATCCTGTAGAAGTATTGGAATATTTTGGAAATGTTATGAAAGTTTGTATATAGCAGAGAAATATGGAAATCAAGAAAAGGTACAAATAAAAATGTTTATAGAAGAATTAAATATGCCAAGGTTAGAGGTCGATGAGGCTCATTTGTTAACAGTTACGATAGGAAGAGATAAAAATGTCTGTATAACCAATCTACAGGAAAGTCCCCAGGAATAGATGGTATTCCTGTGGATGTTTGGAAGCTAGTAGAGAAAAGACTGATAGATCTGGAAGGTTTTGTTTAACAGTAGTTTAAGAAGAGAAGTACCAGCATCCTGGAAGAAAGCGGTGGTGACGATAATACCTAAAGAGGGTAAAGATCCATTGTCTCCAGCTTCATACAGGACCATTTCAATACTAAACCATGAGTATAAAGTATTTGTCTATAATGGCCAAAAAATGGCAAAAGTGATACCAAAATTGATAGATATGGATCGGTGTGGTTTTGTGGAGGGGAGAGAAACATTTGACGATATTAACAGAATGCTGATAATCCAGAGGGAAGCAGAATGTAAGAAAATGCCACTGTTATTGGTGGGTCTTGCTGCAGAGAAAGCATTTGACAGAGTAGACTGGGACTTCATGCTGAGTATATATGAGGGATCAGAGGCGAAAATTCAAGTGGGTGGTGTCCTCTTTGATAACTTCTGCTTTAGCAGAGGAACCAAGCAGGGTTGTCTGCTTTCCCCTTTGTTGTTTGCATTATATATTTAGAACCATTGGCAAAGAAAATAAGGGACTCAGAAATTCAAGGATATATTTGGTATGGCTATCAGGAAAAGCTGGCTCTATATTTTTTTATTATTTTATTATATATCATTTTATTATATTATTGATATTATTTTATACATGACAAAACCAGAAAGGGACATTACAGTGTTGTGGTACATTTTAAGACAGTTTCATATCTTCTTGGGATACAAAACTAATGAAGATAAAACAATGGCAATAGCAGTAAATTATGTATCCACACACAAATTGGTCCAACACTATCCATATTTATGGGTACATGATAAAAGGAGTATGGATTAAGAATGACTCTGTTGTGGCAGCTAAGGATTTGTGGGAAGAGACTAAACAGAAGATAATACAAAAATTGAGAAACTGGAAGCTTTGTTATATGAATATGGATACTATGATGCAAGCAATTAAAATGTTTTAGTCCCTTTAGCCTTGTACACAGGTCAAGCATATTTTTATCAACCAGAGGAGAAGCTGTGGATAGCTGTTAAAAAAGAGTTGAAGGATTTTATCTAGGAAGGGAAGGACAGCAAGGGTCAAGTGGGATAAGTTGATTCTTCAAATAGAACAAGGCGATTATGCAATTTGAAAGGGGCGTTTTAGAGCAGCACAGTTAAGTCTATTGTACATACCACATGCAGAAAACTATAATACAAAGTGGAAAGGAATGATGATATAGGGGGAAGTTCAAGAAATAAGGAGAGATTGGGATTTTGGATGCAGAGTGTTAAGGAGAACAAGAAAAATCATACAGAGTATTATATACATAAAATAGCAGGAAGTATTCTAAGAACTAAACCAGCATGAGAATGGAGAAGAGAGATTCTGCCAATAGGGATGACTGTGGTTAGGGATACAGATAATAGGCATGAGGGGGCTGGAATTTGTTGGAGAAAACTGGCAAATGAACAAAGATATTGGGAGCAAATAACTAGAAAGGGAAGGTA
Organism: Protopterus annectens; assembly: GCF_019279795.1. Taxonomy (NCBI): domain Eukaryota; kingdom Metazoa; phylum Chordata; order Ceratodontiformes; family Protopteridae; genus Protopterus; species Protopterus annectens. Next base: position 561,734,588 of record NC_056736.1, read on the forward strand.
GTAGAATGGGAAGAAGCCAAAATTTTATTTGGACTCAGATTAGAGATTGCCTTCCCTATCAAGGACTGATATCAGAGTATAGGCAAAGAGAAAGAAATGGGGGGGGGCTAAATGAAAGACCAGCACTGGTAGAGTTTTTAATAGAATCTAGAGCAGAAGCTGCCGTTAAAAAAGGAATAATTAGTAGAACATATAAATTATACAATGACTGCCGATTAGTATTCCAAAACGTGCAAGCTAAATGGCCAGCCCAGCCAGTATGCCCGTTGTAAATCCGACATATACTAATGGAAGAAGGTCTGGTCACCCGGACTTTTTCCATTAATATAACTCTTTATTTTTTTTGTTTCTGTTAGGTAACAACGGAGAACGGACGATCTCTGTTGCTGATCTCGCTATGTTGTACGTTTAACATAGTGAGATGTCTTTAAAAAAAAAAAACAGAAGATAATACAAAAATTGAGAAACTGGAAGCTTTGTTATATGAATATGGATACTATGATGCAAGCAATTAAAATGTTTTAGTCCCTTTAGCCTTGTACACAGGTCAAGCATATTTTTATCAACCAGAGGAGAAGCTGTGGATAGCTGTTAAAAAAGAGTTGAAGGATTTTATCTAGCAAGGGAAGGACAGCAAGGGTCAAGTGGGATAAGTTGATTCTTCAAATAGAACAAGGCGATTATGCAATTTGAAAGGGGCGTTTTAGAGCAGCACAGTTAAGTCTATTGTACATACCACATGCAGAAAACTATAATACAAAGTGGAAAGGAATGATGATATAGGGGGAAGTTCAAGAAATAAGGAGAGATTGGGATTTTGGATGCAGAGTGTTAAGGAGAACAAGAAAAATCATACAGAGTATTATATACATAAAATAGCAGGAAGTATTCTAAGAACTAAACCAACATGAGAATGGAGAAGAGAGATTCTGCCAATAGGGATGACTGTGGTTAGGGATACAGATAATAGGCATGAGGGGGCTGGAATTTGTTGGAGAAAACTGGCAAATGAACAAAGATATTGGGAGCAAATAACTAGAAAGGGGAAGGTAGTAGAATGGGAAGAAGCCAAAATTTTATTTGGACTCAGATTAGAGATTGCCTTCCCTATCAAGGACTGATATCAGAGTATAGGCAAAGAGAAAGAAATGGGGGGGGGCTAAATGAAAGACCAGCACTGGTAGAGTTTTTAATAGAATCTAGAGCAGAAGCTGCCGTTAAAAAAGGAATAATTAGTAGAACATATAAATTATACAATGACTGCCGATTAGTATTCCAAAACGTGCAAGCTAAATGGCCAGCCCAGCCAGTATGCCCGTTGTAAATCCGACATATACTAATGGAAGAAGGTCTGGTCACCCGGACTTTTTCCATTAATATAACTTTATTTTTTTTGTTTCTGTTAGGTAACAACGGAGAACGGACGATCTCTGTTGCTGATCTCGCTATGTTGTACGTTTAACATAGTGAGATGTCTTTTAAAAAAAAAAAAAAAAAAAAAAACAACGGAGATCTTCTTTTCTCCGTTGCTTTTTTTAAAGATATCTCACTTTGTTAAACTCGGCAGCTTTAAAAAAGCAACGGAGATCTTCCTTTCTCCGTTGCTTCCTCTACCCAGCTCTGATGTACTGCGTAAGCATACACATGAGCAGTACATCAGAAAAAGCCCCAGGATAGCAGAAAACAGCGGAAGGGCACCACGCAGGTATTATACAAAGGCATTATTTAAGAAAAAGTAAGTATTTTTTTTTTCTTAAATAATGTCATTGTATAATAGCAGTAACCCATGTCTGGGTGTGGGTAATGCTAGATTTACCCACAGTTGTCTTTGTTTGGTTGCCCTCATGACCAAACCACACCAGCCATGGGTAAATCTAGCATTACCCACACCCAAACGTGGGTTATTGCTTAAATATTGCATGATAATTATAAGAATCAATCAAAGGAGCTTAGGAAGGATTGGGAAGAGAGATTGGATAAGCAATTCATAAGGAGACAATGGGGATATATATGTGTATTTCCCAAATATGCAACAAAGTCTAGAAGATTTAGGATCTTTGCCTGGAAGTGTTTACATAGGTATTTTTATACCCCAAGTAGACTCCAAATAAATTTTCCTCAGGTGGATGGCAAATGTTGGAGATGTGAGAGGCAAGAAAGAGGTGGCTGGGAACATATATTTTGGGAGTGTAATGAGATGGCAGACTTTAGGGATTCCCTGCAGACTGCTCTTCGGAGATGATGGGTGAGCGGATTGGATTGACTGGGGAGATGATTTTTTTTGAACTATGATACAGAATCGGAATTGCCTAGACATAGTAAAAGCCTTACCGAGTCTAATTATGGTGGCTGCCAAAAAAGCAATTACTAGAAAATGGAAATCAAAGTCTAGACCAACTTTATTTGAAGTAGTGACTATAGTAACAGAGATAAAATAACTGGAATTGGGATCTTTAGAAAAGGGAAGGAGCAAACTACATAGGAAAAATGGGAATTGAGAGAACAATATATGCAAAGAAGGAACAAGGTTTAAGAGGCAGGATTTAAATGAGCCATGTAATGCTTAACTGATGGTGACTGGATAGATTATAAGTGATGTATAATTCAGTAGTGTCTGTGATGTATATTGTTTGCAACTAAAGTAGTATCAGTGTTTGTTTTACATTTAATGTAAGATTGTTTATGTAATATGTGATGATTATTTTTTTCTTTATATCTTTACTAAATTATCTCTCATATGTGTTGTGCTCTCTGGTAATTGGTGCAGAGGATTAAGGAGCTATTACTGAGCTGTTTGTTGTGGTCTGTTGGTCCAGGGCATGGTTCTGCCAGCCTCCATTGCCTAACTGTGCGACTCTAAGCAAGTCAGTTAAGCACATCAATCCCGCACTGAGTCTGAAAAAGGTACATGGAGATCCGTGCTCTACCCCGGTTAATGACTAAATTTAAAATAAAGTAAAACAATCTGATCTTAAGTATGATGTCTGCATGTTTCTGTCATACAGATTGTTTTATGCAGATATAGAAAAGCTCATATAAAAACTACAGAAAAGAAACAAATATATAAATGTGGTGTTATTCTTACAAAATGTATATACAGTTGGAATAACAACTCCAACTAGACACAAGTAAAACAACTTAAAGGAACTGCTTTTGAAAAGTGTGTATGTTCTCGGAATGCATAGAAAGCAAAATATAAAATGAAGCAAACATTTAAAATAATTTGTAGACTAGGGTAAAATAACAGTAATTCATTGTGGGAGTGTGAATTGTGTAGGAGTTACACATTTGTGCATTAGTTAGTCTAATCCTGCTTCACCTCTTAATACTTCCAAGTAAATCCTGCACACTTCACACCCTACTGTAATTGCTTAGTTACATTTCGAGGAAGTTAAGGTTTTGCTGTCCTCTGGGAAAAGGGTGGTGGAATAACAGTAATTCATTGTGGGAGTGTGAATTGTGTAGGAGTTACACATTTGTGCATTAATTAATCTAATCCTGCTTCACCTCTTAATACTTCCAAGTAAATCCTGCACACTTCACACCCTACTGTAATTGCTTAGTTACATTTCGAGGAAGTTAAGGTTTTGCTGTCCTCTGGGAAAAGGGTGGTGGAATAATGGTTAAGATGTTTGCCTCACAGAGCACATTGTTACTTTGTGTAATTCATAACTGCTCTTTACATGCAAAATGATAGGGTCAGCACTACAGTGATTAGGAGAATGAGTAGGTCCTGTATTTTTTAGCAACCAGATAGACAGTAAACCTCGTTACCTTCACAGACCTCTTTCTCATCATAAGTAGTGGGGATATGAATATCCTGGAGTGTGAAGGAGGGTGGTATTTAAAACCACTGGTCATTGATAATGTTGTGTAATGTTAAGCTGGTGAGCCTCTCTTATAAATCATGGCAAATCAAATTTGTTTAATATTATTAATTGAAGGTTATTTTTCTGTTGCAGAATTTAAAACCTAATTTTAAAGTAACTGGAAAAATGTTTTTGTTCATAAGTGTATACCAGTCTAATGACCACTGGGGCCTTAAGCCTAGCCATGCAGCTCAGATGTATCCCGTGTGTTATTGGGCTGTAGATTATTTAAGGGATATATTTTAGGGCATGATTTAACTGCTGCTTCTCTCCATCAGAGACATAGGTGTCAGGCAAGGGGTGAATTCCGATTTCCCATCCACTGGTCCAGGTTACACCTGAATAGGGTTAGGGAAGGGCTCTGCGTCTTATGGATGTTAAGCATACCTTTCAAATGTCCAGATTTTTGCCTCTTATTTTTCATCTGTTGCTCATACAATTAAGGGTTTTGTGGCAAATCACTGAGGATTGAAGTCACTAAATAATGGCGTACATTTGAGTTTAAAACCTCATATCCTTCAGAAAATGCATGATACCTCAAATTCTGTTATTTTTAACAACTTTCTAAGTATATAAGAACAGAATTTAAAAACTGTCCCTATTTTGGGCCTTTATCCACCCAATATTTTAGGCTTTGGCTGGATTCCTTTTGCTAGGAGGTTGAGAGGTATGATGGGAAGCCTATTCCAGAAAACTGATTTCTCTGAGATACATACCTGTCCCCTCCAGCATGTCCTGTTTAAGTGGCAATCAAAATTTAAATCCTTAGATCTAGTAATTCTGATGCTGTTTGTTTTGCAGATATGTAATAGGTCCATCATAGCAGGAACCAAGGATGCCTTGTATGCCAGGCATAAACCGTCTCTCAGCTGTCTGTAGAAAACAGATTATAAATCTAGGACTTTGAGGCAATCTACATAGGACATTTATTTTATTTATTTAGCATTTGTTTACTGGGAAAGTCCGACTTAGAACAAACCAATTTTCAGTGGAGGCCCGGGGAGAAACACTCCAGATGCTTATGTCTTTGTAACGTGGGAGGAAACTGGAGTACCTGGAGGAAGCCCACACGAATCCAGGGAGGACACTCAGACTCCACATAGAATCCACTCCAGCTGAGAATCGAACCAGAGAACCTCTTGCTGTGAGGCCACTGCGCCATTTATTATATTTATGCCCTGTATTCGTTTAGTAAGACACCTCTGGGGACATTCAGTTGTTGCACGTGCCTGGTCAAGTACCTACTGAAGGGGGCATTTTACTCAATAATGGGTCAGATGAAGGCTGAGTACAATGACACAATGACTTCCCTGGACCTAGATGCCATGTCCTTGCTTATAAGTTGAGCGACACAGAATGATTATCAATAAGGTAATTTCCTTAGGTGGCTGCCTTCTCAAAAGGTACTGTTATGTATTTCTTGGCATTGAGTTTTAAGCCTTGGCACGAGTCACTTGTCTCTTCCTGCAAGATGTTAGTATCTTGGGGGGGAGTGTGGGTTCTATGATTGCTACTAGTTTGCAATCATCTGCAAACTTGGTAAGCCAGAGGCCCTTTACATTGGCCTTGACTTCCAAAAAGTAAATACCAAAGAGGAGCACACTCAGCACAGAGCCCTAAGGGGACTCCACTGGTGACCGGCCTTTCTGTGGAGGTGGTCTATTCAATCCTAACTTCCTGGGATGTTCATCGTGCATACAGCTGCAGTCATAACAGATGGGTTCTCCTGCCGTCAGGCGGGTACTCAATAGGCCGAATTCCAAAGTCTAGGTCTGGCGTCTGTTGTCGTCGCTTCTTCCCTGATGTCAGAGCGACAGGGGTATAAAAGAACCAGCCGACGCCATTTTCTTCAGTCTTTCTTGCCGCGAGGTGCCCGAAGCAGAAGCAGTTCGCAAGTGCCAGTCGGCCAGCTCCTGAGATTACAAAAATTTGGAAACCGAAGTCTTCTTAAAAGCTAAGTACCCCGTTGGGGGAAACTTTTCTTGCCTCAGACCGATGTCAGACAAAGTTAATAATTGTATTTCTTGTGGGAAGCAAATACCGCATAAGGATTTCCATTCCCTCTGTATACCTTGTTTAGGCCCAGACCACGACGTCTCGGTCTGTCGCTTTTGTGCTACATTCAACAAACGCACTATTAAGCGTCGGGCGGAGTTCGCCCAGCATTATTTTGGGAAAGCATTCAACTATACTATGTCGTCGGATACTCCGACTCCAGTTTTGTCTAAAAAACGCAAAGACAAGGACCGACACACAAGGTCCGTGGCCTCTACCGACACCACGCCAAAGCCGACTACACGTGGTCCGGTTCTCAGCGAGGCACCTACGCAGCCCCTGACTACCGACGACACTTCTTTGACGGTGTCTCCTGTGCCCGAGGTCGCAGGCTCCTCGGCCCACACCCCGACTACAGATACCGAAGCCACTCTTGGCGTTGAAACTCAGAATGTGGACAGGTCCACCTCCACTCAAGGTGTCTTCAGACCTTCCTCTTCTTTCTCCATCAAGGCTTTCACTAAGTCTAAAGCTACCATGCACTCGTAAGAGACCAGCTACACAGGGCCCATCTCCAGGCCCCATGCCTAAGAAACAGATGCTTAAAATGGCTGAGGACTTAATTACTCTTATCAGAGGTTCTCAGCACCCACCGGACAAAAGGCCCAGAGTGGAGGAAGATTCCCCCTCCTCTGATCAGGGCTCCATTATTTCTGAGCACTCTGATGATCAGGAACATTCTTACTCCCCTTTTGAAGACTCTGATGCGGAGGAGTCCATCCCTTCTGTATCCCCCCCTGAGAATTACTCATTTGGGGAAACTTTGCATACCTTAAGGGAACACTTCCACTGGGAAGGCCAAGATTATTCAGATTCCAAGAAAAGGCTTAGGGAATTTCTCTTGCTACCTCAGCACAGGCCTCTGGCTATACCTCCTGTCTTGGACATCCTAGATGATGTTTACTCGGAGGCCTGCCTTAACCCGGACTCTCTACCTCCAGCTCCAGTTAAGCCTGACAGGTACTACAGGGTTCCTGACTCTCACCAATTTCTATACAAAAGCCATGCTGCTGACCCAGAAACCATCTCACAGGGCCCCAAGGGAGTTAAGGCCTCCATTGCTAAAAATCCATTACCTTCAGAGAGAGATTCCAGATCCTTAGAAAGGTGGGGAAAAAAGGTATATACCTCGGCTACCTTAACCATGAGGGCCTTAAACTGTCAGTTTCATATGCTAAAATACCAACAGTTTTTGTTATCACAATTGAAAAGTAAAATGTCACAACCTGAACAACCAGACTTAAAGGAGTTGCAGGATTTGATGCATAGTGCAGAACAAGTGGGTAAGCATACCTTACAATGTGGTTTTGATGCTCTAGAAGCCTCATGCAGAGCTGCTGTTACAGGATCAGTCATACGTAGGCATGCCTGGCTCAAGGAACAAGTCTTGCCTGATCATGTCAAAGCTAAATTACTAGACGCCCCTCTTCAAAAGGATGTACTATTTGGTGCTAATGCTGAGAAGGTATTAAGGAAAATGGAGGAAAAGGCTAAATCAATGCAAACTGTGAAAGTACAACCCCCACGTTTTAGTAGAAATTGGCCTTCCAAAAACTGGTCCTTTCCTGCCACAGACAGACCCCAAAGAGGCAGATACAGGCGCCCGAGGGGTAGAGGACAATCCCAAGGATCGTTTAGAGGCAGACAATGGCAAGCACCTACACAAAGAGGTGGTGAGGATAACTCGCAATCTTTCAGAAAGCAAACCCAATGACTTTCCCCTTTGCATGCCAACCAAGTCTCAAATGGCAGCCCCCTTAGGTGGAAAGCTGGCATTATTTTAAAAAAATTGGCATATTGTCACAAAGGACAAATGGATCCTGGACATTATAAACAGAGGCTACAAATTCCATTTTCACACCCTTCCAAAAATGAGAGGCATGCCTAACCTGCCACACAATCAAAGGGCAGAGGCACAAATGCAAATTACAGATCTCATAAACATGAAAGCTATTCAAGAGGTACCTACGCATGAACAAGGTCAAGGTTTTTATTCCAGGCTATTTCTGGTACCAAGGAAGGGAAAAGACTGGAGACCTATCTTGGACCTATCCATCCTAAACACATTTCTACTCATACCAAAATTCATGATGCTTACTCTACAGCAACTTCTTCCCATGCTGGGCAAGGAGTCTTGGCTGGTAACATTGGACCTTAAGGAGGCATACCTGCATGTCCCAATCAGACAAAATTGCAGAAGATACCTCAGATTTCTTGCAGGTTCAACTCATTATCAATTCTCTGCATTGCCCTTTGGCTTATCTACTGCGCCCAGAGTATTCACGAAATGCCTGGCATCAGTAATTGCCTACTGCAGACTTCAAGGGATACAAATATACCCCTATTTGGACGACTGCCTGATCCAAGCGGATAGCAAGCACATTCTTCTAAAACATCTGGCTTATGTAATAATGTGTTGAACTCTCTGGGATACACAGTCAGCAAAAAGAAATCAAGGCTAATACCCTCTCGGAAGATAATTTTCCTGGGTGCCAATTTGGACACAAACACCCAGATGGCATACCTCATGCCAGAGAAGCAGGGGCAACTAACTCAATACTTCAGAACACTAGCAAATTGCACCAGGCTGACTGCAAGGAAAATCCTGCAGGCTCTGGGATTCATGGCATCTTGCATCTTACTAATCCCATGTGCAAAGCTGCATATGAGGAAACTACAATGGTACCTGAAAAACATATGGTCTCAACACAGCCACAGTTTGGAAACAGTAATACCACTAATTCTATGTCTGCAAAAGGAATTTCTGTGGTGGTGTCAAGCATGTCAAACAAACACAGGTCTTCCATTCAGCAAGCCTCAAGCAAATCAAGTCATCACAACAGACGCTTCGGACTACGCCTGGGGGGCGCACATGACAGATCGATGCATTCAGGGCAGATGGTCCCAAAAAGAAAAGCACCTTCACATCAATCAAAAGGAAATGCTAGCAGTAATAAATGCTATTATAGCTTTCAAGGACCTTCTACAACCGGGTCAACTATTGGTAAGAACGGACAACACCACAGTTATGTGGTACATAAACAAACAGGGAGGCACACATTCTTACCCCCTATGCAGACTGGCCATGCGACTTTGGAACATGGCCACGGACTTACAAATGGAACTACAAGCACAGTACTTGCCAGGCAAGGAAAACACGCTGGCAGACAACCTAAGCAGGAATATGACAGATCAACACGAATGGAAATTGCATCCAAAAGTTTTTACAGAAATAATCCAAGAATGGGGAAGGCCAGACATAGATCTTTTTGCCTCCCACAAAAATCATCAATTGACAAAATTCTGCTCAAGGATTTTCCATCCAAAGGCCTGGAGAGTGGACGCTCTCTCTTTCAGTTGGACATCAATGACAGTTTATGCCTTTCCACCTCTTCCTCTGCTGCCCAAAGTTCTATTGAAAACCAAAGCAGACAGACCAAAGATGATTCTCATTGCTCCGAACTGGCCAAGGCAACACGAGTACCCACTCCTGAGGAGCCTGACGCATTCCCCACCATGGCCCCTGCCTCTAATGTCTCTTTTTCTGACTCAGCACAGCTTCAAAACTCTTCACAGCCAGCTAAAAACACTCAATCTAGCTGCATGGAAGATTCCTTAGCATCACAACAGGCCCTACTCTCCAAAGATGTGCAGAATGTCATTTTGGAGGCCAGAAGGCCATCAACTAGAAAAGCTTACTCCACAAAATGGAAACTGTTTTCTGTCTGGAATGAGAAAAAGGGCCAGGATCCTGGAAAACTGAATTTACCTCAAATACTACAATATTTATCTGAGCTGCTAAGCAGTGGACTTTCATTCTCCTCCATCAAAATCCATGCCTCAGCCATTTCTGCAGAATACAACACTGATCCACCTCTATTCTCTCACCCTCTCTTAAGACAGTTCCTCAGAGGGGCTAAGAATTTAAGACCTCCAAGGAAACAACCAATACCTGCTTGGGATCTTAATTTAATTCTGGAAAAACTGACCTTGCCTCCCTTTGAGCCAGCTGCCTCATCAGATTTGCAATATTTGTCCTTGAAGACAGCTTTCCTTCTGGCTATCGCCTCAGCTCGTAGAGTCTCAGAACTACAGGCTCTCATGGCTGTCCAGCCTTTTATCATCTTCCATCAGGACAGAGTTTCCTTACGAACCAACCCGTCCTTTATGCCTAAAGTGGTATCCAGGGTAGCTTTAAATCAGGCCATACATTTACCTACTTTTTATCCTAATCCTCGAAACAAAGGGGAGAGATTACTACATTCCTTGGACATCCACAGACAACTGCGTTATTATTTGGACAGAACAAAGCCTTTCAGAAAATCAGAACAGCTCTTTGTGTCCTATGCGGTAGGAGCTCAAGGAAAGCCAATCTCCAAACAGGCAATCTCAAAATGGATAGCCCACTGCATACGCATTTGCTATTCCTTTCATGGCAAAACTGTACCTACAGGCATTAGGACTCATTCCACCAGGGCCACAGCCACCTCTGCAGCCTTCCTCAGAGGAGTTCCTACCAAGGATATTTTGGAAGCAGCCACTTGGAGTTCTGTGCATACCTTCTCCAAGCACTACAACCTACCATTGTACTCCAAATCTAGAGCAGGCTTTGCCACTGCAGTCTTGCAGGGCATTTTGGCTCCTCCTAGTTCTACCTAGTGCCTACCACCCCTTTCTTAGCTTTGGGATTCTACCCATCTGTTATGACTGCAGCTCTATGCACGATGAACATAGTACAGTTTTGTACCTACCATAAATGTAGATGTTCGAGTGCTAATACAGCTGCAGTCCAGGTTTCCGTCCCTCCTTCCCCTCTTGGGATAGACCTATTGGCTAACACCTCCTCATACAACCTGATTGGGGTATTCTTTTATGGTGTATTTGCTTACAACTACTGTTTTTTGATTATATTGCATTGCATTATTACATAAATTTATGTATTGCCTTCCTTCTGGGGGCACCTGACATCTGGGGCAAGAAAAACTGAAGAAAATGGCGTCGGCTGGTTCTTTTATACCCCTGTCGCTCTAACGTCAGGGAAAAAGCGACGACAACTGACACCGGACCTAGACTTTGGAATTCGGCAGACCGAGGACCCGCCTGATGGCAGGAGAACCCATCTGTTATGACTGCAGCTGTATTAGCACTCGATCATCTACATTTATGGTAGGTACAAAAATGTGCTTTCTGTCTATGAGCCATCTGGGTATTCAGCTTGTTACATAGGGGTTTATGCCTGAATCCGTGAATTTGTTTACAATGCCCTAGTGGGGTATTGCATCAAATGCCTTAGCTTGGTCAAGGTAGGCATTATGCATGGTTTTGCCATCATCCTTTGCGTTGGTGGTGATCTCAAAGAAGTCAGCCATGTTCAGTTGGTAGGACCTGCCATTGACAAAACCAAACTGGGTTAGGTTCAATGTCTGAAAGTATTTTATGTCATTGTTAATCATTTCTGTGATGATCTGATTAATGCATCTATAGTTCCTAGTATCTGCTGTGATGGTCCACCCTAGTGCAGAGGGATGACTATTGCTGTCCTCCTTTCACATGGCATGAAGCCCGTGCAGAGGCTGTGGTAGTATAGTAACTTCAGTGGTCCTGATTGGTCATATTCCAGACTGTTTAGGAGGTATCCTGGGGTATTATAAGGGCCCATTAAAGCTGTATTCTTGACATTAGAGAGTGCATCTAACACCTGCTCCCTGCTGATAGTTGGAGTGATTCTGTTAGGTGGTATTTCCTGGGGGTAGATGGGGGTGAGTGGGGTTAAAGCTGGAGCTGAATTTGTCAGCCAGAAGATTTGCTGTATCTCCCAGTGCCATGAACGTGGCTCCATTTACCAACATGGCAATATTGTGTACTGTCATTGAGGTTTCAGATATAGCTAAAGAAAACCTTATTGTTGTCCTTGTCTTGGGATGCCATGTTTACCTCAAAATTTGCTTTGTTGTGGACTTCCAAGATGGCTGCATACTGATCAACAGCATAGCTTCAGCTACCAATCTGAAAACGGAAATTGAAAAAAAGGAGTGCCATTGAAAAAGTGTGTTTTTTTTTTTTTTTTTTTTTTTGGTAAAATTCAGTTATTGAATAGTAAATACACTGCCTGGAAAACCTAAAAAAAATCAACCAGAAAAGGTGAATGGAAAACACTTTATGGGAAGGATTATGTAACTGTTCGGCTAAAAGCTGTTCAAGCTTCAGCTTTGGTTTAAGAGATGGCTTCCAGTAATTTTGAGGAAAAAATAAATCAGATTTACTCAGAGGTGATTAAAATAAATGAAACATTGAAGCAATCTGTCAATTCAGAAAACAAAAGGCTGAAAAAAAAATAGAATAAGCTTTAACTAGCCATTCAGATGAGCTGATAAAACTGCAAAAATCAGAGGTTATCATGAAGAAAAAGCTCTCTGAATATGAGGTTTCTCAAGAAGAAAACCTGAGAGTTTTGCTGTACCAGAGAAACTGGAAGGAACAGACTGTATTAATTTTATCAAAGCACAAATAAGGAACTGGACTGGTGTTCCACAGCAGAATTTGTTAATTGAGTGCATGCTCCAAACCTGGCCATGAGAAAGCAGCCCAAGACCTATATTAGTAAAGATGCAATCATACCAGCAGAAAGAGTTGATCCTGACAAAACTGTGGCAGAATGGAGAAGTATTAAAAATTGGAGAAAACAGGGTGTTTGTCAAAAGTGATTTTTCACTGTATACCATGAAGAATTTATTTTATTTATTTACATTTGTTGACCGGGAGAGTCCGACTGGACACAAGTCCGTTTTCAGTGGAGACCCGGGGAGAAAGGCTCCACATTAAAATGTTACAATCATAATACATTTGGAGAAACATAGCATTTAAAAAAAAAAAAAAACAACTTATAGACATAGTTGCAGCTGTAGAGCATAATACAGAATTAAACATAGTGACAGATGTTGAACATAGTTACAGATGTAGAACATAGTACATCAGTAGACAACTGGAATCGTGTGTGATGTACATAGCAGGCATTAACAGTTGTTGCAATAAGAAATTCTTACTCTATAAGTAGCTAGGCTTATAAGCAACAGAGCTTGCTGTAATCAGGGTAGTTAGTGGGGTGCAGAGAGAGGTAGTGGGTGGGTGGAGTGGGTGATATTAGAGGGGGAGTTGTAAGGGCATAACCTGCAAGTTTTTAGGTGCGCTTTTAGTAAAGATTTGAAGTAGGTGCAAGATGTTGCAGAGGTAATTGTGGGTGAGAGGGAGTTCCATAATTTGGCTATAGCTCAGGAGAATAGTGCTTCTTCAGCAGAGTTATTAGCTCTAGTAACCTGTAGGAGGTTTTTGTTGCTGGATCTTAGTGGTCTGGTGGTAAGATAGGGTTGAAGTAGATTCTGGAGGGGTGGGACTTTTAGTGGATTGTTTACTAATTTGTTGGCAAGTGCGAGTTGATACCATTGAAGGAGGTGAGGGAGTTCTAGCCAGCCCAATTCTACCAGTGAGAGACAGTGGTGGCTATGGTAGGATGCCCCCGTGGTGAATTTGGCGATTTTATTGTAGCAGGTCTCGAGCTTATTTAGATCACATTGCCTTAGGTTTGTATATATTGGAGAGGCATAAAATAGGGTGGAGATCAGGTGAGAATTTGCTACTGAAATCTTTGCTGCTTTGTTAAGTATTTGCTGATTTCTATATAATGTTCCTAGTTTTTTGTGGACTTTTTTAATGGTCATGGATATGTGAATGTCAACATTCAGTTTGTCTACTTCCACTCCTAGCAATTTGGTGTGTTCTGTAGGATGGATAGTGGTGGTGTCCTTTGCTGTGATGTTAAAATGAGAGTTGTTTTGAGTAAGTTTGGTGGGTTGGAAGGTTAGTAGCTTAGTTTTGTTTGGGTTGAGTATTAATTGGGCATCGGATAACCAAGTTTTAACAGAGGAAAAGGCACCCTGTGTGACGTTTTGCAGTTCGGATAGGGAGCGAACTGTGCAGATGATGGTTGAGTCATCTGCGTATTGTATGAGTGTGCCCTATGTGGTGCCAGAGGCTAGATTATTGGTGAAAATAGAGAAGAGTAGAGGTCCAAGGATGGACCCTTGGGGAACTCCTATGGAGACAGGTAGTTGGGCGGATAGGTCATCCTGCCATACAATGGATTGTTGGCGGTCAAACAGGTAACTTTGAAACCAGTCTGTGACTGATTGAGAGAAGGATAGGTCATTGAGAAGAGAGATGAGTTGTTTGTGTGGTGCTATCTTGAAAGCTTTATATAGGTCTGGGAAAGCAGCTGAGGAAAGATAGCCATCATTTCTATGTTGCAGGATAGTGTTAGTGAAAGAGAGTAAGGCAGTGGTGGTGCTATGGTTTGGTAGAAAACCATGTTGGGTGTTGGAGAGGATGTTGTTAGTAAGGAGGTGATCTGAGACCTGAGAAAGAATGCATCTCTCTAGTATTTTGGATAGTGGAGAGAGAATAGCTATGGGGCGGTAATTGGTTAGCTCTGTGGATAGGCCGCCTTTGTTGTGGGGAATTACGTGTGAAACTTTCCATAATGTGGGAACATAACTTTCTGACAGAGATCTGTTAATCAAGAAGGATACTGGGTAGGCTAGAGCGTCAGCTGCGATTTGTAGGTATTCGCTTGGGAGGTTGTCTGCTGCTAATTTGGTGGGTTTAAGTTTAGTTAGCAGTTTTTTTATTGTGGAGGTAGGAACAGGAGAAAAAGAGAAGCGAGTGGAGAGATTGCTAGTTGAAGTTGAAGGTGTGGGTTTGAGGAGGGGGTTGTGTTGTCTAGCTAGTGATAGTATGGTTTGTTTGAAATATGTGTTGAAAGAGGTGGCAATATTTTCGGAGGAGTGAGTGATGTTAGGAGTAGCGGTACTTACTTTATCTGGGTGGAGGATGGTGTTTATTGAGGACCAGAATTGTTTGGGGTTATGTTGGGAGGAGTTAAGGGCAGACTGGTAGTATTGGATTTTGTCCTGTTTTATCAGCTTTTTATATTCAATACGTATTGACTGTTTGCTGGATTCTATAAGCAGTGGATTGATGAAGCAGTATATGAATTGAGACGCTGCAACGCTGTTTATTGGACTCTGCATGGTAGCTGTTGCTTTATTTTTCAATTTGTTGAGACTGTTTGTTTTTATAAGCACAGGTTTTACCCCCTGGACTTTTGCCTGTTTTTTCGTTATATACAGTTATATACATACTACTGCTTTAGATTTGCAATTATATTTGCTTTTCAAATAATATTTTTTATTTCTCAAATAAAAAGTATATCCTTCTTTAATTTTGAAACCCCAATTGCAAGCTCCACATTTCTTCATTCCTTTTATTGAATATCTATTTTTCATCATTATATTAGATTGATTTTTTTAATGTATCTTTAAAGCTTCTCCCTTTTCTATAAATGATTTTTGGAACATCACCCAAATATTTTTTACATTGTGGGTCATCCATAAGTATTGACCAATTATTAGTAAATGTTTCTCTTAATAAATAATGCTCTTGAGAATAAGTAATAATTAGAGCCTTTTCAAAATTTTCTTTTTCGGCCTCATATCCACTATCTAAAATATGGTCATTAAGTATATTACTACCAACATTCTCTACTAATTCTTGCTTATATAAAATAGGTTTAAAATTGCCATTTAGCCTTTTATTAGTTACTTCTAATATTAATGAATTGATCAATGCTTGTGGATAACATTTATTAATAAACATCTTTCTCAAGAAATCACATTCTATTTCAAATTGATGAAAATTAGTGATCATTCGAGCAGCTCTCACTAGTTGTCCTTTTATCACAGATTTTTTCTGATGTTCAAGATGAGAACTAGTATAGTGAAGAAAGCTGTTTGAATATGATTCTTTTCTATGGATTGTTGCAATGTATGTTTCATTCAATAAATCTTTCATAAGATTTACATCTAAGTAGTTAGTACTATGTTTATTGATATTCCATGTAAATTTAAAAAACTCTGTAGTTTGATTAATGTATATTAAAAATTCATTTAAAATTTCTAAATTTCTATCCCAAATAAGACATATATCATCTTGAAAACGATGATAAGATTTAATAAATGAAAAGTATTGACTATTAAAAATATATTTTTTCTCCCAGAATACCATGACAAGGTCTGCATATGTGCCTCCACATGGAGAGCCCATTGCAATACCTTTCTTCTGTAAAAAATATTTATCAAACATTAAAAAATTATTATTTAATACAATTTCCAAAAGCTCTATTATAAGATTAATTAATTCTTGATTGACACCATATTCCACCAATAATTCATTAGTCCATTCTAATTCAATTGTTTGTGGTATAACTGTATATAAATAACATACGTCTATAGTTATTAATATATCACTTTTGTTAAATTTAACCTGATTCATATGCTCTAAAAATGTCCATGAGTCTTTACATATATATTTTTCTAATTTTATAATCTTTTTTAACTCATAATCGACATATTTAGCACAAGCTGACGTAATAGAATCTCTTCCGTCTACTAATGGTCGCATAGGTGGATCTCTTACATTTTTATGAATTTTTGGATTTCCAAAAAATACAGGAATTCTGGGGGTTATAATATTAAGATAATTAAATAAATTTATATCTATGTGTCTATCTAAAAGTAAGTCGTATATCTGAGCATATATTTTTTATACACTATATTCAATTCATTTAAAGATATCTTTTCATAAGTATCGGTTTCCAAAATTGAATTTAGTTTATTATTATACAATTCATTACTCATAATAACAGCTCCTCCACCTTTTTCTGGCTTCATGATCCTAATATTTTCATTTTTTAGTCTTATTAAAATGTTTTGTTCATCAGGGTTTAAATTTGATAAAATATTACATTTATCTCTTTCTCAAATTTGGTTCTGATTCCACCCTATAAGGATTCTGATGCAGAGGAATTCATCCCATCTGCATCTCCTCCTGAGGATTACTCTTTTGGAGAAACTTTGCATACTTTAAGGGAACATTTTCACTGGGAGAGTCAGGACCTCTCTGAATCAAAAAAGAGGCTTAGGGATTTCCTTCTTCTTCCTCAGCATAGGCCTTTGGCTATATTTCCTGTATTAGACATTGTTGATGATGTGTTTTCGGAATCAAGCATAGCTCCTGATTCCCTACCTCCGGCTCCTAGTAAGACAGACAGATATTACAGGGTTCCTGACTCCCAAAAATTTCTATTCAAAAATCCTGCTGCTGACCCTGAGACTATTTCACAGGGTCCCAAAGGTGTTAAGGCCTCTACAGCCAAAAATCCTACCCCCTCTGATAGAGATTCCAGGGCGCTGGATAGATGGGGAAAGAAGGATGTCCTTCAAGGATGCATCTGCAGTCCTTACAAATGGGTTGTCCTGTCGTCAGTCAGCCCTTCGGTCGGCCGGATTCCAAAGTCTGGGTCTGGCTTCGGCTGGTGTCGCACTTCACCCGACGTCATTGCGGCAGTTCTTCGGGTATAAAGGCATCAGCCGACGCCATTTTCCTCAGTCTTTCTTGCCGCGTGGCACCCGAAGCAGAAGCTGTTCGCAAGTGCCGGTCGGTCAGATCCAGAGATTACTACTACCGAATACTACTTCGAAGACTTCTATAAAGCTAAGTACCCCGTTGGGGACTCTTTCTTGCCTCAGCCGATGTCAGAGAAAGTTAATAACTGTTTATCTTGTGGGAAACAAATACCTCATAAAGATTTCCACTCCTATTGCATACATTGTTTAGGCCCAGACCACGACGTAGCAGCTTGTCTAGCCTGTGCTTCTTTTAACTGACGGATGCTTAGACGTCGCTCGGACTTTGCTAAACAGATTTTCGGCTCCGATTTTGCCTACATTATGCCGTCGGATCCTCCGACTACGCAAATACCCAAAAAGCGCAAAGAAAAGGACCAACACTCGCGGTCCGCGGTTTCGGCTGAAACTGCGGTTAAGCAAACCACGAGTGTCTCGGTTTCGGCCGAGACCGAGCAAGCGGTTCTTTCTACAGCCGATAACTTGCCTACTACCGAGGCCTCTTCTCTCCTGGTAGAAACGCCTTCTGAAATCCAACCTTCTGTTGCGATTTCACAGGATTTATCAGACACCATTCCCCTAGATATTTCTACCCCTGCACGTGGAGCTGCTAGGCCTCCTCCAGCTATGTCTATTAAGGCCTTTGCCAGGGCTAAAGCAGCCAAAGCTTCAAAACCTGTGCCTGCCAAGCCCCCCTCTCACAGGCCCAGCACCAGCTCCCATATGCTTTCTTTGGCAGAGGATCTCATCTCTTTAATTCGTGGATCCCAGCCTCATCCAGACAGGGCCTCTCTCCCTCCTCCAGAAAAGAGGCCTAGAGCAGAGCCCCCTGAGCCAGTAGCCACAGATGACTCTTCTGATGATTCAGAACATACAGACCCTCCTGAGGCTTCTTATTCTCCTTACGAAGACTCTGATGCTGAGGAGTCCATCCCTTCAGCCTCTCCTCCTGAGGAATTTTCCTTTGGGGAAACCTTGCATGCTATGAGGGAACAATTTCAGTGGCAGGGCCAAGATTTCTCAGACTCTAGAAAAAGGCTTAGGACCTTTCTACACTTGCCACAGCATAGGCCTTTAGCTATTCCTCCAGTTCTATCTGTTGTTGATGATGCATTTAATGATGCTTGCACTACTCCTGATACTTTACCTCCGGCTCCTGCTAAGCCAGATAGGTACTACAGGGTCCCGGACACTCATCACCACTTATATAAGGCCCCTTTTGCAGATCCAGAGACTATCTCGCAGGGCCCTAAAGCTGTAGCAGCTACTTCTTCTAAAAAACCCCTCCCCTCTGAAAGGGAATCCAGGTCCTTAGAGAGATGGGGTAAAAAAGTTTACACCTCTGCTACCTTGTCAGCTAGAGCTTTAAACTGCCAATTTCATATGATTCAATATCAAGAGTTTATGCTTGACCAGTTGACTAAAAAAAACTGTCCTCTGAAGAATCTTTAGATAAAAAGTATGTTCAAGAAATGTTACATAACATACAGCAGGTTAGTAACCATTCTTTAAAATGTGGCTATGATGCACTGGAGGCTTCCTTTAGATCAGCCATGACTGGCACAGTTATCAGGAGGCATGCATGGTTGAAAGAGCAGGCATTACCAGACCATGTCAAATCTAAGCTTTTGGATGCACCTATGGACAAGGTCAATTTATTTGGTGCCCCCCGCACAGCAGGTACTGAAAAAGATGGAAGAGAAAGCAAAATCTGTGCAAACAGTAAAATTTCTTACAAGTTCAACCTCCAAGGTTTAGCAGGAATTGGCCCTCCAAGAATTGGTCCTTTCCGGACTCCTCTAAGGCACAAAGAGGCAGGAATAGGCTCTAGAGGCAGAAACCAATCCAGGGGTGCCTACAGGGTCGCCAGTGGCAGGGTAACAACCAGCGAGGCACGGATACAGCCACCACCACTACAACAACTCAATCACAGTGACTTGGCGGTGGCACCGCCTACCAGGGAACAACTAGAAGCACCCTTAGGCGGAAAGCTAACATTATTTTCAAGAAACTGGCACTGCATTACAAGAGAAAATGGATTTTGCAGACTATAGACAAAGGTTACAGGTTCCATTTCCATACACTACCAGGAAAGAGAGGAATGCCAAACCTACCACCTTCTCAAAGGGCAGAAGCTCTAAAACAAATATCTCAATTATTAAGAATGCGAGCTGTGGAAAAGGTACCATTTATGGAGCAAGGGAAGGGATTTTACTCCAGGCTCTTCCTGGTACCAAGAAAAGAAAACAAATGGAGGCCTATTCTAGACCTGTCCGCTTTAAACACATTCCTCATTGTTCCAAAATTCAAAATGCTGACCCTACAGCAGCTTCTTCCCATGCTGGGCAAGGACTCTTGGCTGGTAACTCTAGATCTCAAGGAGGCATACCTGCACGTCCCCATAAGACCAATTTGCAGAAGATACCTCAGATTTCTTGCAGGATCAGAGCATTATCAATTCTCAGCATTGCCCTTTGGCTTATCTACTGCGCCCAGAGTGTTCACGAAATGCCTGGCATCAGTAATCGCTCATTGCAGACTTCAGGGAATTCAAATCTATCCCTACCTGGGCGACTGCCTGATACAAGCGGACAACAAAAACAAATTAACAGAAGACTTACAAAGAGTCATCTACCTGCTACAAGCCCTGGCATATACAGTCAATACAAAAAAGTCAAGGCTGATTCCATCCCAAATAATAACCTTTCTGGGTGCAGAACTGGACACATCAAAACAAATGGCATTTCTAACTGCAGAAAAGAAAGAGCAACTTCCTCTCTATTTCTTGGCATTAACAAAGCAGAGCCATCTAACTGCAAGAAAAGTGCTACAAGCTCTAGGCTTCATGGCATCCTGCATAATACTGGTCCCTCATGCCAGGCTTCATATGAGAAAGCTACAGTGGTACCTAAAGAATTTGTGGTCTCAGCACAAGCACAGCCTGGAAACCAAAATTCCAATGATCCCATGCCTGAAGCAAGAGTTCTTATGGTGGGCTCAGGCCTGTCAATCAAACACAGGACTGCCCTTCTGCAAAAGCCAACCAAGACAAACTATCACGACAGATGCCTCAGACCTCGGTTGGGGGGGCACACATGATGGACAAGTGCATTCAAGGCCTATGGACTCAAGACCAGCTGCATCTGCACATAAATCTAAAAGAAATGATGGCAGTAAAATTGGCAATCCAGGCATTCAGACCTCTTCTCCAAGAAGGCCAGTTGTTGATAAGGACAGACAACACCACAGTTATGTGGTACATCAACAAGCAGGGAGGCACACACTCATACCCCCTATGCCGGCTGGCACTGGACCTATGGGATGTGGCTCTGAGCTACAACATTCAGTTACAGGCAATTTATGTACCAGGCAAGGAAAACATTCTAGCAGACATATTAAGCAGAACTACAACAGATGCCCACGAATGGATGCTGCATCCGGACATTTTCAAAACCATCACAAGAGAATGGGGATTACCACAAATAGACTTGTTTGCATCCCCATGCAATCACCAGTTGAAGAAATTCTGCACAAGGACTTACCACCCACTTGCTTGGAAGGTGGACTCCCTATCCTTCAGTTGGAAAAGCCTGACAGCATACGCATTCCCACCACTTCCTTTGATGCACAAGGTGCTTCTCAAGATCAAAGAGGAACGTCCGAGGATCATTCTGATAGCCCCAGACTGGCCAAGACAACATTGGTATCCACTGCTGAGGAGCATGTCCCAGGAACAAATATGGAAACTGCCCTGATCCCATTACTGCTGACACAGAACAACTACAACATTCTGCATCCAAACCTAAAAACTCTGCAGCTAACTGCCTGGAACATTACATAACAGCAATTAACCCAAATTTATCCCAAAGGGTTAAAGACATAATCCTGGAGGCTCGTAGACCTTCAACAAGAAAGAATTATGCAGCAAAATGGAAAAGATATCTCATCTGGAGTACTGCAAAGGGGCAAGATGTGACACTGGTGAACATAGCCAACATCCTGGAGTACTTGGCGGAGCTCTTTCATACAGGCCTGTCCTATTCCTCCATCAAGATACATGCATCAGCTATTTCAGCACAATACAGCTTGGATCCTCCTGTCTTCTCGCATCCTCTGCTCAGACAGTTTCTGAGGGAATTAAAATGTAAAACCTCCCAGGAAACCTCCATTGCCAGCATGGGACTTGAACTTTGTGCTAGAAAAACTGACTCTACCTCCTTTCGAGCCAGCAGCTACAGCAGACTTGCAATACTTATCCTGGAAGACTGCTTTCCTGCTGGCAATAACTTCAGCAAGAAGGGTCTCTGAACTACAGGCATTAATGGCAGTACAACTCTTCCTGATCTTCCATCAAGATAGAGTGTCCATGAGAACAAATCCTACATTTATGCCTAAGGTGGTATCCAGAGTCTCTTTAAATCCGGCTATCCACCTTCCTACATTCTTCCCCAATCCACAGAACAGGGGAGAAAAGCTCTTACATACCTTGGATGTACACAGACAATTACGCTACTACCTGGACAGGACAAAAAACAATAGAAAAACTGACCAGCTTCTGGTAGCTTATGCAACAGGAAAAGAAGGAAAACCAATTTCTAAACAGACAATCTCCAAATGGATAGGAAATTGCATTAGATTTTGTTACTCCTACCATGGCAAGAAAACTCCAGAGAACATCAGGCCTCACTCCACAAGGGCCACAGCCACTACCACAGCTTTCTTACGAGGAGTGGCTACCAAGGACATTATAGAGGCTGCTACTTGGACCTCCGTGCATACATTTGCCAAGCATTATAACTTACCTCTATACTCTAGATCCCGTGCTGGTTTTGCCACTGCTGTTTTGCAAGGGATCCTGACTACACCATAATCTATTCTCATTTCCTCCTGGGCTAGTTTAGCTATGGTATTCTACCCATTTGTAAGGACTGCAGATGCATCCTTGAAGGACATAGTACAGTTTTGTACCTACCATAAATGTAGATGTCCGAGAGGAATGCATCTGCAGTCAGGATTACCCACCTTCCTTCCCCTCTGAGGTACTCCTAGGGTACTTACCAATCTTCAGCTAGCTTGGGGGGGATCTATTATGGTGTATTTGTTTGTATATATGTACATACATGTTTATTTTGTGTGTTTGCTCTCTACTATTTGGAAACTTTGGCATTTATCCAAATTTAGCCAACCAAGAGGGCACCTGGCATCTGGGGCAAGAAACACTGAGGAAAATGGCGTCGGCTGATGCCTTTATATCCGAAGAACTGCCGCAATGATGTCGGGTGAAGTGCGACACCAGCCGAAGCCAGACCCAGACTTTGGAATCCGGCCGACCGAAGGGCTGCCTGACGACAGGACAACCCATTTGTAAGGACTGCAGATGCATTCCTCTCGGACATCTACATTTATGGTAGGTACA
This sequence comes from Protopterus annectens, assembly GCF_019279795.1. Taxonomy (NCBI): domain Eukaryota; kingdom Metazoa; phylum Chordata; order Ceratodontiformes; family Protopteridae; genus Protopterus; species Protopterus annectens. The sequence goes on from NC_056736.1 coordinate 561,757,444, forward strand.
AAACTGTACTTTTATACATCTGCTACCTTGGCAATCAGAGCCTTAAACTGCCAGTTTCATATGCTTAAATATCAACAGCATGTTATGGGCCTACTGAAACAGAAAATGATGTTGATTTCTGATTGTGTGGAAAATAAAGAATTACAGGAATTATTGCATTCAGCAGAACAGGTTGGAAAGCATACTTTGCAATGTGGTTTTGATTCCTTGGAGGCCTCTTGCAGGGCCGCAGTTACTGGATCTGTGATTAGACGACATGCCTGGCTCAAGGAGCAAAATCTGCCTGATCATGTTAAAGCTAAATTGTTGGATGCCCCCTTGCAGCATGACACTCTGTTTGGTAATAAGGCAGAAGAGGTTTTAAAGAAAATGGAAGACGAAGCTAAATCTATGCAAAATGCTGACTTTACAACAGCTACTGCCTATGCTGGCCAGAAACACTTGGTTACTGACTCTAGACTTAAAAAAGGCATACCTGCATATCCCAATAAGGGAATCATGCAGAAGATACCTCTGCTTCAAGGCAGGTGTTTTGCATTACCAATTTTCTGCACTGCCCTTTGGCTTATCTACTGTGCCCAGGGTCTTTACAAAGTGCCTGGCACCAGTAATTGCATTCTGCAGACAGAGGTATACAAATTTATCCTTATCTGGACGACTGTCTCATTCAAGCAGAGGACAAGGACACACTTATTCAACATCTTGCATTTGTAAAAAGGCTTCTAACATGCCTGGGGTACACAATAAATGAAAAGAAATCCCAACTGGTACCCTCTCAAATAATTACATTCCTGGGTGCAAGCTTGAATACAACTGCCCAGATGGCTTACCTTATGCCAGACAAAAAAAGGCAACTGACAGTATACTTCAAACAAATGGCAACAAAAACCCAGTTATCTGCAAGACAAATTCTGCAGGCTTTGGGGTTCATGGCATCCTGCATCCTGCTAATTCCATATGCAAGACTGCATATGAAGAAACTTCAATGGTACCTAAAAAGTTTATAGAGCCAACATTGTCACAGTCTAGAAACAATGATACCTCTCATTCCCTGCCTACAACAGGAGTTTCTTTGGTGGGCGGAGACATGTCACCAAAACAAGAGACTTTCATTCAATCTACTCCTTGCCACCCAAACCCTAACTACAGATGCATCAGACTATGCTTGGGGGGCCCACCTTGCGGGGAGATGCATTCAGGGCAAATGGACCCCAAAGCAAATGCATCTGCATGGCAGCCAGAAAGAGATACTAGCTGTTCAGAATGCTCTGACAGCCATCAAGGACTTACTTCACCCAGGACAACTACTGATAAAGACGGACAACACCACGGTTATGTGGTACATAAACAAGCAGGGGGGTACACATTCCTACCCCCTTTGCAGACTAGCCATGGCATTGTGGAACACGGCTTTGACTTACCAAATACATCTTCAAGCTCAGTTCCTGCCAGGAAAACAAAATACTCTGGCAGACCTAAGCAGAAATCTTGTGGACCCACATGAGTGGAAACTGGATCCACAAATCTTCAGCATGTTAACACGGAAATGGGGGAGCCCAGACATAGATCTATTTGCCTCTCCCCAAAATTGTCAGCTGGACAAATTCTGCACAAGAATTCATCACAAAAAAGCATGTAAAGTGGACGCCCTATCCTTCAGTTGGAAAAATGTATCAGTCTACACCTTCCCCCTCTGCCTCTTCTCTCCAAGGTCTTACTAAAAGTCAGACAGGAAAAAACAAAAATGATCCTAGTTGCTCCGGACTGGCCTCAACAACACTGGTACCCACTTCTAAGGAATATGTCTCAACTCCCCCCTTGGTACTTGCCTCAGATACCTCATCTACTGTCTCAGCAAAACAATCAAATTCTGCACACTCTGCTCCAAACTCTGAACCTTGCAGCACGGATGATCATTTAATTATTCAAACAACACCTGTCAGTAAATCTGTGATGGATGTCATTTTGGAAGCCAGAAGGCCTAGTACTAGAAAATCTTATGCTGATAAATGGAAAGGTTCTGTGCTTGGAACGAAGCACAAGGAATAGACACAGCAAAGCCCAATATTCCTCAGATTTTACAATATTTGGCTGAGATGCTTGACAAGGGCCTATCATTTTCTTCAATAAAAATCTATGCCTCTGCCATCTCGGCTCATTACAACACAGAGCCCTCCCCTCTTTTCTCATCCTCTGCTTAAACAGTATCTTAGAGGGGCCAAATATTTAAGGCCTCCCAGAAGATCTCCAACTCCTGCATGGGACCTCAGTTTTGTCCTGGAAAAACCTTCCGTGCCTCCTGCTGAACCAGCAGCTACTGCGGATATAAATTTTCTGTCCTGGAAAACAGCTTTTCTTTTGGCAGTCACTTCAGCAAGAAGGGTTACAGAACTACAGGCTCTCATGGCTGTGGAGACTTTTATTACATTGTACCCGGACAAGGGTGTCCCTCAGGACCAATCCTTCTTTTTGCTTAAGGTGGTATCCAGTGTGGCTCTTAACCAGACAATTCACCTGCCAACTTTTTACCCAGATCCGCAGAACAAGGGGGAGCGGATTCTGCATTCATTGGACGTACACAAACAACTAAGATTCTACTTGAACAGGACCAAATCTCTAAGAAAGTCTGAGCAACTACTGGTAACATTTGCTGCAGGGTCAGAGGGGAAGGCTATATCAAAGTAGACTATTTCTAAGTGGATAAGCCATTGCATTCGTTTCTGCTACCTGCACCATAGTAAACCTGTGCCCAAGGGAATGAGATCTCATTCCACCAGGGCTGCCTCTACCTCAGCAGCTTTTCTCAGAGGGGTTCCAACCAAAAACATTCTAGAGGCTTCTACTTGGAGCTCTGTTCATACCTTCACAAAGCATTATCATTTGCCTCTCTTTTCCAAATCCAGGGCAGGCTTTGCCACTGCAGTTCTGCAGTGCCTTATAGCCGCTCCTAATGCTGTTTAGTTCCATCCTCCCATCTATAGCTTTGGGATTCTACCCAAATGTAATGACTGCAACAGTGAAACACGAAGAACATAGTACAGTTGTGTACACTTACATAAATGTAGATGTTCGAGTGTATTCACTGTTGCAGTCTGGGTTGCCCACCTGCCATCCCCCTTTTCTGTATCTTTTCTTTCCTTCACTATATACTAAAGCCTTTGTGGTGTATTTGCTATTAGATGAAGGTAAAGTTATGTTGCTAAAAGTGCATTTATATATATATATATATATATATATATATATATATATTTCTGTTTATTTATGTATATATATCATTTTGCTCCCCATTTGGGGGGCACCTGACATCTGGGGCAAAAAAAACTGAATAAAATGGCGTCGGCTGCATGTTTTATACCCCTGACGACCTGCCGTTATGGAAGAAGAGACAGCAACCGACGCAGGACCCAAGACTTTGTTATTCAGGCTGATTGAGGGCAACCTGACAGCAGATTACCCAAATGTAATGACTGCAACAGTGAATACACTCGAACATCTACATTTATGGTAAGTGTACACACCTGTACTTTTTCTGTAGCCATGGGGATGTTTGGTCTCTGGTTCGGGGAAGTTTTATGGGGGCATGATAATTAAGGATGCTGAGGAAGGTATTATTAAAGTAGTCAACTGTGTCATCTAGACTGAGGTACTTTAGAGGTTGCCAGTTACATTCTTTAAGGAATGAGCTGAATGTCAGTGGGTTAAAGTTTAGTTTTTTGCGTATTTGACAGTAGATGACAGGTTTAGCTTGAAGAGAAACAGATTTATCCCAGCAATTACGGAATGTTGAGAGGCAGGTGTGAGATTCAAGTTGTTATGTCTGTTTTCAGAGTATTTCTTCGTGGAGGATCAAAGTCACTTTTGATGCAGAACAGGCGAAGGAGAAAATAAAAAAAGTTTATCCAACACAAAGTGAGTAAACATGAGTCAGTAAGCAGAAGGGGGACTTTTAGATGGTAAGGTTCTTAGAGAGACTGTCAGTGAAACCTTTTCCAGTGTTCCAAGGGAAAATGCTTGAGAGACTAAAAAAAAAGTACAGGAGTTGACTAGAAGAATCAGCAGTACCTTGGACTTGAATCAGAGTCTGGTGTTGCGAGATGGAGATGAACAGGAAGAAGACCAACAACTGTAAGCAAAACAATTGTTGTTCTTATTAGTATTTGTATTAAACATTTCATGATATAAACTGCATGATCTGATGTCAATTTTCATTCATCCCTCAACATTTGGGTTTGGATCCAACTTGGCCCTGTACTATAGCTCGTGAAAACCAAAAAGATGTCGAGCTCCTCCATTACCCGTAATGAACCAACCCCTTACATACCTCAGATCTCGTTTGCCGCTTTCACGAAATAGATGTGGGCATTCATAGCTCTCAAGTTACATACAGTTAAGTGATATGTTTCTTTGCCTTTATAATTTGTCTTTTCTACACTTTATACCCTTGTTTATACTTGTGTATTCTTTGCTTACCATTGTTGGTAATTTTTCCCTTTTTTCGTTACAGGTTCTAATTAACTTTTTATTACATGCCTGTGTATTCTACAACACCATTGTTGGTAATTTTTCCTCCTTTGCCTTTCTAATCTTGTAAATAAAAAAAAAAAACTTTCCTTTTATTCCTTCTGCTGGAGAAAGGCCCTTTGGGATTTAAAAAATGTCAGCAATATGGGCATAAGCTTCCTATTTCAGATGCAGATAATTTGTGTGTATTGTTTAGGCCTAGATCACCTGAATGTGGATTGCACCATTTGTAAAAATTTCAATCCTCATTTGATTGCTGATCTCGGAAATAAGCTAATTCTGAAGGGTTATTGCTTACTACTTTTTCTGAAGCAATTACTGGGACTCAAACCCCCAAAACAAAACTTAAGGAGACTTCAGAAAGGTCCCCAAGACATTCTGGTTCTTTCACTCCGTCGTCAACAAAATCTCCAAGAAAGAAACAGAAGACAGATCCAAACGCTTCTGCTTCAAAGCTGACTACACAGTCATAGAACACCTTCTTGGATTAGACCATCTCTGATCTGAAACCTCTTCCTTGGACCCCATATCCACCCACCATTGACCTGGTGCCATCCAGGTTACCATCCCCGTTCATGGAGAGACGGCACTCAAAATCTCCCTCATTAGTCTCCTCTCATTCTTCCAGGAGATTGACCGAAACCGATGTGGATAGGATGATGATGATATTTCTTTCGGAGCAAATACAGATGGGGATTCTTCCAGCTTCTAACCCTACGGGTCAGACAGTCTTGGTTTGCACTACCACTCCACTGTAGTCTTCTTCTCCAATCCAGCCATCTGTTTCAGAGCCCCTGGATGTGAATTTGCTGAGACTGTCTGTGTCAGATCCGAGTATATTATTTTCCTCGGCATACGAGGAGTTTGGAGCCAGATAACCTTCAGAGCCATGGCATCCCACCTGGATCTGAGGTGTTGGAGTAGACTCCAAAATTGTTGCAACCGTGTCTGCCCCTCAGAGCCTTAGTATTAGAGAACTCAGCTCCAATCTCCAGTTCGGATGGACTGCCTTCGAGGCAGATGGAGTCGGAAGCATGTCTTCTCAGTCCATCAGCTTCTTTCTTCCTGGGACATTCTGCTTTTGAGTTGGTGGAGAGAGTTTTTTCTGCTTCGCTAGGACGGATGGTCTCTTCCCCCTCAGATCTGACTTCAGGGTCTCATGTGTCTTTGCACCTTGAGTCTCAGCATGCTACTCCACAGGGACAGCCAGTCCAAACATCCCAGGTTACCCAGCAGGGTATCACCATGTCTTCTGATACTTCTTCAGAGCATCCCACCGAAGTACCTCAAAAGAGAAAGTGCAAAAGGATGCACTTGGATTCCCCTCAGGAATCTATTATGGAGGAAACTGATTTCAGCAAAGGGGTAGGATCCCCAAGATCACCACCTGATGATGTCTTATTTGGAGACATCCTAGAGATCTTAACCAAAGAGGTGGTTGGTCCTCCCCAGTACTTCTCTGGAGGAATCTGTATTCCTGTAGGCATTTGGATCTGGCCTGTCTACCTCCAAGGTAACTCCACCTGTTGACGAGCTTATTGATTTGAATTCAAAGCTGGCATGGAAGGAACCTGACTCTGTTGAACCTATCCCTAAGAGATCAGATCAGATTCTGGCACTACCTGCAGGAAGGGAGTTTTGTAGTAAGGGAGTGCCTGTGGATGCCATGGTTGCGGCAGGGCCACTAAGAAAGAGCAGAGTTCTACTGGCCACCTCCCTAATAGAGAGTCTAGGGCTTTGGAAGCTTGCCTGTGCTTCAGCGACCTTTGCTGTAAGGTCACTAATTTCACTAGACTACAAAGAGATTTGATAAAAGAACGGTCAAATTCAGTTTCAGGGACAACTACTGGTGAGACTCAGGCTTCTGTGACCTCACAGTTGGCAACTCTATAGTCCATTTCAAACTCATCCATGAGACTGATCTCTCATACAACTGAGTGTACTTCAAGGATGGCGGGTTCAGGTATTTCTATTAGGAGGCATGCCTGGATGTGCTTGTATAACTTTGCGGAGCCCTTCACGTCCTCTCTTGTCAGTGTGCCCTTTGATGGAACCTCCTTATTTAGCCCCAAAGTAAAAGGATACACTCTCCAAGTGTGAGAAAGCTGGAAATACATTCTGTGCTGTGGGAGTATGTTCTTTGACCCCCCCCCAAGGATCTTCTCTAAGAAACAATGTGGAGGTCAAAAAATACGGTTCAAGATATCCTAGGATCCTTTCCAAGATCATGTGGAGAAAGTTCCCCTAGAGACAGAGGGGAGAACTCAAATGCAAGACGCCACCCACACGACAGAGGTGGCCTGTAAAACCAGGGGTGTAAAGATTCATGTTCTTCATCTCACATTGCTGCAGTCCTTACTTATGGGTAGTCCGCTGTCCTCGGTCGGCCCGAATACCAAAGTATTAGGCTGACGTCGGTCATGGGCGCCTAGATCTGACATCAGAGCGTCAGGGTATAAAGGCGCATGATCAACGTCATATCCTCAGTCTTTTTTTGCCGCATGGTCCGATGCAGAAGCAGCGTCGCAAGTGCCGTTCGGCGTTCTGAAATTTTTCGTTTTCGGAGTTTCAGACCGATACCAAGTTGGGCTAAGTACCCCGTTGGGGAATATTTTTGTTTTTTCTTGCCTCAGTTATTTACCAGATGTCAGAAAAAGTGATTAATTGTATTTCTTGTGGGAAACAGATACCACATAGGAATTACCACTCGCTTTGTATTCCTTGTTTGGGACCGCAGCACGACGTAGTCGGGTGTCGGTTTTGTGCTAGGTTTAATAAGCGCACTATAAAAAGGAGGTTAGATTGCGCTAGGTTAGTCTTTGGCACGAGGTGTAATTATAATATGCCGTCGGATGTTCCGACGCCTGCTTCTACTAGGAAGCGCAAAGACAAATTTTTAAAGCCTAAGCAGGATGATTCGTCCGTTTCGGACGCTGTTGAGTTTCAGGGGGAAACTTTGATTTTTCAAGATGTGGCCTCTCAGGAGGCAGGTCAGGCTGAAGGGGCCTCTCAGGTTACTATTCTCCCTTCTATGCCTAAGGTGGTTAGGCCTTCTGCTACTGTTTCTAAGGCTCCTTCTGAGGGCAGGTCTGTTTTGCCTTCCTCTGGTGTCAGTTCTGGTTCTTCAGGGTCTGTGCCAAAAAAGCACATGTTTAAAATGGCAGAGGATTTGATTACTTTAATTAGAGGTTCTATTCCCCCTCCTGATAGGAGGCCCAGGATGGAGCCAGAGTTGGAAAGTTTGGAGCAGGCCTCAGATGATTCAGAGTCTTCTGCTGAAGACATTCAAGATTTCCCTCCTTATTCTGATTCTGATGCAGAGGATTCCTCTCCTTCTGCTTCTCCTCCAGAGGATTTTTCATTTTCAGTACCTCTGTATTCCATGTGGGAGCATTTTAAGTGGGAGGACCAGGATTACTCTGATTCACGGAAGAGGCTTAGGGAGTTCTTGTTTTTACCACAGACCGTATGGGTATTACAGGGTGCCTCAGGCTCATAAATATCTGTATAAGAGTCCTAGGGCGGACCCAGAAACTGTTAGTCAGGGGCCTAAGGGTGTTAGAGCCTCTGTTGTTAAGAATCCGGTTCCTCTGGATAAGGAAGCTAGAGCTTTGGATAGATGGGGTTAGAAGGTGTATGCCTCTTCTACTTTGGCAATGAGAGCTTTGAACTGCCAGTTTCATAGGTTGAAGTATCAGAATTTCCTCCTTTCTCAGCTAAGATCTAAAGTGGATGCTTTGGCAGAGGGCATACAGTGTAAAGAATTGCTGGATTTACTGCATGTTTCTGAACAGGTGGGTAAGCACTCTTTGCAATGTGGTTTTGATGCTTTACAGGCTTCTTCTAGGGTGGCTGCCTCTAGTTCAGTCATTAGGCACGCCTGGCCTAAGGATCAGAATTTGTCTGAGCATGTTAAGTCTAGAATACTGGATGCCCCTTTACAGTCTGAAGTTTTGTTTGGTCCTCCTGTGGAGTCAGTCTTAAAGAAAATGGAAGACAAGGCTAAGTCTATGCAGACTGTTAAAGATTTTTTGCAGGTACAACCTCCAAAGTTTAGTAGAAATTGGCCTACTAAGGGGTGGACGTACCCTACTTCTGATTCTCAGTCTAGGGGTAGATCTAGGCTTGGTAGGGGCAGAGCTCAGAGTACCTTCAGGCCGAGACAATGGAGTTCGCCGGCTCAATCTGCTGGTGAGGGCAGGGGCCAGTCCTTTTGTAAACAGGCCCAATGACCTGCATTTTCAGCTGCCAGACTCTTCTTGCCGGGCAGCTCCTATGGGAGGAAAGTTGACTCTTTTCAAGCAAAATTGGCATTTAGTCACCCAGGACAAATGGGTATTGGACATTATAAACCGAGGTCACAAGTTCTATTTCCACACCATGCCTCCTTTCAAAGGCATGCCAGACGTCCCTCCTCGGCAAAGGATAGAGGCTCACAGACAAATTTCTTTCTTCTTCAAAAAGGAGCTATACAGCCGGTTCCTCTGTCAGAAGTGGGCCTAGGATTTTATTCCCGCCTGTTTCTAGTTCCAAAGAAAGGGAACACGTGGACACCAATTTTGGATTTATCTATCCTCAACACTTACCTGGACATTCCAAAGTTCAAGATGCTGACTTTACAACAACTTTTACCTCTGTTGGGAAAAGATCACTGGATGGTTACTCTGGATCTCAAAGAGGCTTACCTTCATGTTCCTATCAGGCCCAGTTGCAGGAGGTACCTGCGTTCTCTGCATTGCCCTTTGGCTTATCTACTGCGCCCAGAGTGTTCACAAAGGTTCTGGCTCCAGTGATAGCATTTTCAGACTAAGAGGACTACAGATTTATCCTTATTTGAATGACTGCCTGTTTATTGCACAAGAAAAGGACGAACTTCTTCATCATCTACAGTATGTGATGGCAGTGTTAAGATGCCTAGGGTATTCTGTGAACGAAACAAAGTCCAGTCTAGTACCCTCTCAGGACATGTGCTTTCTGGGTGTGAGACTGAATACAGCTTCCCAGATGGCCTTTTGACCCCGGACAAACAAAGATTCTCTCTATTTCCGGCAAATGTCTCTACGGTCCAGGCTGACTGCAAAGACAGTCCTTCAAGCCTTGGGGTTCATGGCATCTTGTACTTTGGTGTTTCCCAATGCCAAATTGCATATGAGGAAGCTTCGATGGTATCTCAAAAATGTGTGGACACAGCACTGCCAAGATCTAGACACTGTCATTCAGATAATACCTTGCATTCAGAAGGAGTTTTTGTGGTGGGCTCAGGAATGTCACCTAAACAAGGGACTCTCTGTGACCCGGCCAGAGGCGAGTCAGATTCTAACGACAGATGCCTCGGACAAGGCTTGGGGAGCACACCTCAATGGAAAATGGGTGCAAAACACGTGGCCTGTCAAACTCCAACACTTGCATATTAACTTGAAGGAAATGTTAGCAGTCCAGTTTGCATTGATGGCTTTCAAAGTTTACTTCACCCAGGGCAGGTGTTGATTCAAACAGACAACACTACTGTCATGTGGTACATCAACAAGCAGGGGGGAACCCATTCTTACCCTCTTTGCAGGCAAGCGATGATTCTGTGGGAAACTGCTCTCAATCTACACCTCAATCTTCAGGCAAGGTTTCTACCAGGAGCACAGAACTCCTTAGCAGATGTATTGAGCAGACCAATAGTGGATCCTCACGAGTGGAAATTGGATCCTCATGTATTTCAACAGTTGACAGTGCTATGGGGAACTCCAGACATAGATCTGTTCGTTTCTCCGCTAAATTACCAGTTGCCAAAGTTTTGCACAAAAACTTTCATCACACAGTTTGGAAGGTGGACGCTCTATCATACAGTTGGAACAATCTGCATGTATATGCCTTTCCACCTCTGCCTCTTCTTCCCAAGGTACTTTTGAAGGTCAGACAAGACAAGCCAACCATGATTTTGATAGCACCGAATTGGCCTCGACAACACTGGTGCCCACTACTGAGGAGTTTAGTATGAGAACCTCCATGGCCTCTGCCTTTGATTCCGCACCTTTTGTCACAAGAGGACAGTCACTTCCTCAATGTCAAGATTCAGTCTCTACATCTAACAGTCTGGCATATTTTGTTTTAGACTCTGGAAGGTCTCTGCTTCCACAACAAGTTTTGGATGTTATTTTGGAGGCCAGGAGGCCTAGTACCAGGAAAGTTTACGCGGATACATGGAGGAGATTTTTTATTTGGAGCAAGGGAAAGGACCTTGATGTCTCCAAACCTGATTTACGTGTTGCTCTTCAATATCTTATTGAGCTATTGGACAAGGGTTTGTCTTTCTCCTCAATAAAGGTTCATGCTGCAGCCATTTCTGCTCACTATGATTGTGACCCTCCTTTATTCTCTCATCCTTGGTTTAAGCAATTTCTTAGAGGGGCAAAGAATATAAGACCCCCACGTACAGCTTCTACTCCTGCTTGGGATCTCAATTTTGTGTTGGAAAAAACTTACTCTACAACCTTTGGAGCCCGCAGCTACTACCGAGTTAAAGTATTTGTCATGGAAAGCTGCTTTTTTGTTGGCCATTACCTCTGCAAGAGGGGTTTCTGAATTACAGGCCCTCATGGCAGTGGAGCCTTTCCTGATTTTTCATAAGGATAGGGTATCTTTACGTACTAATCCTTCCTTTATGCCTAAAGTGGTTTCTAGTGTGGCCTTAAATCAAACTATTCATTTGCCTACTTTTTATGCAAACCCCCAAAATAAAGGGGAGAAACTTTTGCATACTTTGGATGTTCACAGGCAGTTGTGTTTTTATTTGAGCAGAACCAAGGAGTTCAGACAGTCTCAGCAATTGTTTGTTTGTTTTGCTTTGGGTTCACAGGGTAAACCTGTTTCAAAACAAACTATTTCTAAATGGATTGGGTTTTGTATTTCTTTCTGTTATTCCCATCATAGTAAGGAGATTCCTGCTGGAATCAAGCTTCATTCCACCAGGGCTACTGCTACTTCTACGGCCTTTCTAAGGGGAGTAGCTACAAAAGACATTTTGGAGGCAGCTTCAAGGAGTTCAGTGCATGCCTTTCCTAAACATTACCACCTTCCTCTTCATTCTAAGTCAAGGGCTGGATTTGCCACTGCAATTTTACAGGGCATTTTAGCAGCCCCTAATGCTTTATGATTTTTACCATCCTCCCTTTCCCGTTGCTTTGGGATTCTACCCATAAGTAAGGACTGCAGCAATGTGAGATGAAGAACATAGTACAGTTTTGTACCTACCATAAATGTAGATGTTCGAAGATCCACATTGCTGCAGTCCAATTTATCCTCCCTCCTTCCCCACTGTAGTTTGACTTGGTGCTATGCTTTAGGTGATGGTTGTTGTTGGGCATGTTTTGGGAGGTATTCTGTTTTGGCTGTGGCCTTTCTGGTTTGGCCTTCTGACATCTGGGGCAAGAAAAGACTGAGGATATGACGTCGATCATGCGCCTTTATACCCTGACGCTCTGATGTCAGATCTAGGCGCCCATGACCGACGTCAGCCTAATACTTTGGTATTCGGGCCGACCGAGGACAGCGGACTACCCATAAGTAAGGACTGCAGCAATGTGGATCTTTGAACATCTACATTTATGGTAGGTACAAAACTGTACTTTTCTCTGACAGACCCTAGCAGCACTCCTGAAAGGAGGCCTGAATGTCCCACTCTGGAGGCAATTAAGGATTGTTTATCCCTGCACCTGAGAGTCTGACTCGACAAGATAAAAAAATGCATGGGTGCAGAGGATTATTTCCAGAGGTTATATAATTCCCCTTTCCCTTCCACACCCATCTTTTTACAAATTTCCCAATGTTCCACCCAGTCAGAGGAAAGCAGCATCACTAGAAATACAAAAGCTGCTAGGAAAAAGTCATCCAAGAGGTCTTACCAGACCAGATAGAATCTGGAATTTACTCAAGATTCTTTTTAGTGCCAAACAAAACAGGGGACTGGAGACTAATTTTGGATCCCAGCAACCTGAACAAGTCAGTTTGACACATAAAGTTTCAGATGACCACTGTTCAGTCCATTCTGCCCCATAGAAATGAACAAATGATCCAGAAGGTAGTTACACTTCCAGCTTGGAGCCTATCCTTACCAGTTCAGAGCC
>NC_056736.1:561770578-561805578 GCF_019279795.1 Protopterus annectens
AACCAAAAGACAGCAAAAACAACCAACCACCCTTGCACTAATCATATGTACAATATATACAATATCCACAATATTCACAACCCAAACCACACAACCGCCTCTAACTATAGAGGGGAAGGAGGGAGGGTAAATTGGACTGCAGCAATGTGGATCTTCGAACATCTACATTTATGGTAGGTACAAAACTGTACTATGTTCTTCATCTCACATTGCTGCAGTCCTTACACTTGGGTAGAATCCCAAAGCAGAGGTAAGGGAGGATGGCAAAACTATAAAGCAGTAGGAGCTGCCAAAATGCCCTGTAAAATTGCAGTGGCAAAACCAGCCCTAGATTTAGAGTAAAGTGGAAGGTGGTAATGCTTAGAGAAAGTATGCACTGCACTCCAAGTAGCAGCCTCCAAAATATCTTTAGTTGCCACCCCCTTAAAAAGGCTGTAGAAGTGGCAGTAGCCCTAGTGGAATGAGGCCTAATCCCAGCTGGAATCTCCTTACCATGATGGGAATAACAGAAAGCAATACAAAACCCAATCCACTTAGAAATAGTTTGTTTTGACACAGGCTTGCCCTGAGAACCCAAAGCAAATGAAACAAATAACTGCTGAGACTGCCTGAACCCTTTAGTTCTGCTCAAATAATATCGCAACTGCCTGTGTATATCCAAAGTGTGCAAAATCTTTTCCCCTTTATTTTGGGGGTTTGCATAAAAAGTAGGCAAATGAATAGTTTGGTTTAAAGCCACACTAGAAACCACTTTAGGCATAAAGGAAGGATTAGTACAAAGATACCCTATCCTTATGGAAAATTAAGAAAGGCTCAACTGCCATAAGGGCCTGTAATTCAGAAACCCTTCTCGCAGAGGTAATGGCCAACAAAAAGCAGTCTTCCATGATAAATATTTCAACTCGGCAGTAGCTGCAGGCTCAAAGGTTGTAGAGTGAGCTTCTCCAACACAAAATTGAGATCCCAAGCAGGAGTAGGAGCTCTCCGTGGGTCTTATATTCTTTGCCCCTCTAAGGAATTGCTTAAACAAAGGATGAGAAAACAATGGTGGGTCACAGTCATAGTGAGCAGAAATTGCTGCAGCATGAACCTTAATAGAAGAGAAGGACAACCCTTTGTCCAGTAACTCAGTAAGATATTGAAGAGCCACACTTAAATTAGGCTTAGAAACATCAAATTCCTTTGCTGTACTCCAAAATAAAAAATCTCTTCCATTTATCTGCGTACACTTTCCTTGTACTAGGCCTTCTGGCCTCCAAAATAACATTCAAAACTTGCAGTGGAAGCTGAGACCCTCCAGGGTTTAAAACAGAATATGCCAGGCTGTTAGGTGAAGAGAGTGAAGTTTGACATTGAGTAAATGACTGTTCACCTGAGACAGCAGGTGTGGAATCGAAGGCAAAGGCCATGGAGGCTCCCGTACCAGACTTCTCAGTAATGGGTACCAGTGCTGTCGAGGCCAATCTGGAGCTATTAAAATCATCTTTGGCTTGTCCTGTCTGACCTTCAGGAGTACCTTTGGGAGGAGAGGCAGAGGTGGAAAGGCATACACATGAAGATTGCTCCAATTGAATGAAAGAGCATCCACTTTCCAAGCTGTGGGATGAAACCTATTTGTGCAAAACTTTGGCAGCTGGTAGTTTAGTGGAGAAGCGAACAGATCTATGTCTGGAGTTCCCCATAACACTGTCAATTTCTGAAATACATGAGGATCCAATTTCCACTCGTGGGAATCCATAATTTGTCTGCTCAACACATCTGCTAAGGAGTTCTGTGCTCCCGGCAGAAACCTTGCCTGAAGATTTAGCTGTAAACTGAGAGCAGTCTCCCACAAAATCATTGCTTGTCTGCATAGAGGATAAGAATGTGTTCCCCTTGCTTGTTGATGTACCACATGACAGTTGTGTTGTCTGTTAGAACCAACACCTGCCCTGGAAGAAGTAAATCCTTGAAAGCTATTAATGCAAATTGGACTGCTAACATCTCCTTCAAGTTGATATGTAGATGTTGAAGTCTGGCAGGCCACGTGTCTTGTACCCACTTTCCATTTAGATGAGCTCCCCAAGCTTTGTCTGAGGCATCTGTCGTTAGAATCTGACTCGCCTCTGGCCGGGTCACAGAGAGTCCCTTGTTTAGGTGACATTCCTGAGCCCACCACAAAATTCCTTTTGAATGCAAGGTATTATCTGAATGACAGTGTCCAAATCTTGGCAGTGCTGTGTCCATACAATTTTGAGATACCATTGTAGCTTCCTCATATGCAGTTTGGCATTGGGAAGCACCAGAATACAAGATGCCATGAACCCCAAGGCTTGAAGGACTGTCCTTGCAGTCAGCCTGGACTGATGAGACAATTGATGGAAGTAAAGAGAAAGATTCTTTTGTTTGTCCGGGGTCAAAAAGGCCATCTGGGATGCTGTATTCAGTCTCACACCCAGAAAGCACATGTCCTGAGAGGGTACTAGACTGGACTTTATTTCGTTCACAGAATACCCCAGGCATCTTAGCACTGCTATCACATATTGTAAATGATGAAGAAGTTCGTCCTTTCCTTGGGCCAGAATCAGGCAATCGTCCAAATAAGGATAGATCTGTATTCCTCTTAGCCTGAAGAAAGCTATCACTGGAGCCAGAACCTTTGTGAACACTCTGGGCGGAGTAGATAAGCCAAAGGGCAATGCAGAGAACTGATAATGAGAAGTCCCAGCCAAAACGCAGATACTTCCTGCAACTTAGCCTGATAGGAACATGAAGGTAAGCCTCCTTGAGATCCAGAGTCACCATCCAGTGATCTTTGCCCAGCAGAGGTAAAAGCTGTTGTAACGTCAACATTTTGAACTTGGGAATGTCCAGATAAGTGTTGAGGATAGATAAATCCAAAATTGGTCTCCACGTATTCCCCTTCTTTGGTACTAGGAAAAGGCGAGAATAAAATCCTAGGCCCACTTCTGGCAGAGGGACCGGTTGTATGGCCCCTATTTGAAGCAGCAGAGAAATTTGTTTGTGAGCCTCTAGTCTTTGCTGAGGAGGAACGTCCGGCATGCCTTTGAAAGGAGGCAAGGTATGGAAATAAAACTTGTAACCTTGGTGTATGATATCCAATACCCATCTGTCTTGGGTAATCAAACTCCAATTTTCCTTGAAGAGTGCCAACCTTCCTCCCAAAGGTGCTGCCAGGCAAGAAGGATCTGGCAGCTGAAAAGGTAGGTCATTGGGCCTGTTTACGAAAGGACTGGCCCCTGCCCTCACCCGAAGATTGTGCAGGTGAACTCCCTGTTCTAGGTCTGAAGGAGCTCTGAGCTCTGCCCCTACCACGTCTAGATCTACCCCTAGACTGTGAATCATAAGAGGGGTACGTCCACCCCTTAGCAGGCCAATTCCTACTAAACTTAGGAGGCTGAACTTGCAAAAAATCTTTAACAGCCTGCATAGACTTAGCCTTGTCTTCCATTTTCTTCAAGACTGATTCCACAGGTGAACCAAACAACACATCAGACTGTAAAGGAGCATCTAAAATCCTTGTCTTAACATGGTCAGATAAATTCTGATCCCTCAGCCAGGCGTGCCTGCGAAGAACTGACCCAGTGGCAGCCACCCTAGACGAGGCCTGTACAGCATCAAAACCACATTGTAAAGAATGCTTACCCACCTGTTCAGAGACATGTACCAGATCTTGTAATTCTTTACACTCAATGCCTTCCGCCAGAGCATCTACCTTAAGACTTCAATTGAGAAAGAAGATAGTTTTGATATTTCAACATGTGAAACTGGCAATTTAAAGCCCTCATAGCCAAGGTGGAAGAAGTATAGACTTTCTTTCCCCATCTATCCAAAGCTCTGGCCTCTTTATCTGGAGGAACCGGATTTTTTACAACAGAGGCCTTGACACCCTTAGGTCCCTGACTAACAGTTTCTGGGTCCGCCCTAGGACTCTTATAAAGATATTTATGAGCCTCAGGCACCCTGTAATACCTATCCGGTTTAACAGGAGCAGGAGGCAAAGAATCAGGATTAAGTGAAGCCTCTGCAAACACATCTTCCACAACATCCAGAACAGGTGGTATAGCCAAAGGCCTATGCTGGGGTAAAAGCAAAATTCCCTAAGCCTTTTCCTGGAATCAGAGAAGTCCTGACCTTCCCACTTAAAATGTTCCCTCATGGAATGAAGAGTCTCTGAAAAGAAAAATCCTCTGGAGGAGAAGCAGAAGGAGTAGAATCATCCACATCAGAATCAGAATAAGGAGAATACTCCTGCAAGTCTTCAGCCGAAGACTCTGAAACATCCGAAGCCTGCTCAAAACTCCCCAACTCTGGTTCCACCCTAGGCCTCTTATCAGGAGGGGGCAAAGAACCTCTAATCAAAGTAATTAAATCTTCTGCCATTTTAAGCAAGTGCTTCTTGGGCACAGATCCTGATGAACTAGGAGTGACACCAACAGAAGCTAAACCTGGCCTGCCTCTGGGAGAAGCCTTGGAAAAGTACAGTTTTGTACCTACCATAAATGTAGATGTCCGAACTGGATAGCATATGCAGTCATAACAACTGGGTTGTCCTGTCGTCAGGCAGCCCTTCAGTCGGCCGTATTCCAAAGTCCGGGTCCGGCTTCGGCTGATGTCGCACTTCACCCGACGTCATCTCTGTTGGTCTTCGGGTATAAAAGCATCAGCCGACGCCATTTTCCTCAGTGTTTCTTGCCCCAGATGCCAGTAGCCCTGTTGAAGGCTAAAATTTGGATAAATGCCAATGTTTCCAAAAAGATAGAGGTAAACACAAAAATAAGCATGTATGTACATATATACAAACAAATACACCATAAAAGACTCCCCCCCACCAGCTAGCTATTAGGAGGGTAAACACCCTAGGAGTACCACAGAGGGGAAGGAGGGAGGGTAATCCTGACTGCAGATGCTATCCAGTTTGGACATCTACATTTATGGTAGGTACAAAACTGTACTATGTCCTTCATGGATGCATCTGCAGTCATAACAACTGGGTAGAATACCATAGCCAACTAGGGAGGAGGAAAACTAGATTATGGTGTGTTTAGGATCCCTTGCAGTACAGCAGTGGCAAACCCTGCTCGGGATCTGGAATATAGAGGCAAATTATAATGCTTGGCAAATGTATGCACGGAGGTCCAAGTAGCCGCCTCAATAATGTCTTTGGTTGCCACTCCTCGTAAGAAGGCTGTGGTAGTGGCTGTTGCCCTTGTAGAATGAGGTCTTATGTTCTGTGGAATTGGTTTTCCATGGAAGGAGTAACAGAATCGTATGCAATTTCCTATCCATTTGGAGATTGTCTGTTTGGAAATAGCTTTTCCTTCCTTCCTGTTGCATAGGCTACAAAAAGCTGGTCAGTTTTTCTGCTACTTTTGTTCTGTCCAAGTAGTAGCGTAGCTGTCTATGTACATCCAAGGTATGCAGTATTCTTTCCCTCTGTTTTGTGGGTTGGGAAAGAAGGTAGGTAGGTGGATTGCCTGGTTTAAAGACACTCTGGATACCACCTTAGGCATAAATGTAGGATTAGTCCTCATGGACACTCTATCTTGGTGGAAGATTAGGAAGGGCTGTACTGCCATTAGGGCCTGAAGTTCAGAAACCCTCCTGGCTGAGGTTATTGCCAGTAGGAAAGCAGTTTTCCACGATAGATGCTGTAGGTCTGCTGTTGCTGCTGGTTCAAAAGGTGATAGTGTCAACTTTTCTAGCACAAAGTTCAAGTCCCAAGCTGGCAATGGTGGTTTCCTTGGAGGTTTTACATTCTTGATTCCTCTGAGGAACTGCCTGAGTAAAGGATGTGAAAAGACAGGTGGATCAAAGCTGTATTCTGCTTATATAGCTGATGCATGTATCTTGATGGAGGAGTAGGACAGGCCTGTATGTAGAAGTTCTGCCAGATACTCCAGAATGTTAGGCATATCTATGTTTGACACATCTTTTCCTCTTTCAGTACTCCAAATGACAAACCTTTTCCATTTTCCTGCATAGTTCCTTCTTGTTGAAGGTCTGCGGGCTTCAAGAATAATATCTTTAACTCTTTGGGAAAGTTCTGGATTAGCTGCTGCTATGTGATGTTCCATGCAGTCAGTTGCAACGTTTTTAGGTTTGGATGCATGATGCTGTAGTTGTTCTGAGTTAACATCAAAGGCATCACGGGTATTGGCCACATATTGTTCCGAGACATGCTCCTCAGCAGTGGGTACCAGTGTTGTCTTGGCCAGTTTGGAGCTATCAGGATTATCCTTGGACGTTCTTCCTTGATTTTTAGTAATACCTTGTGTATCAAGGGAAGAGGTGGGAATGCATATGCTGTTAGGCCTTTCCAGCTGAAGGAGAGCGAATCCACTTTCCATGCCAGTGGGTGGAATGTCCTTGTGCAGAATTTTCGAGCTGGTGATTGAGAGGGGAAGCGAATAGATCTATCTGAGGCATTCCCCATTTCTTTGAGATGGTCTTGAAGATGTCCGGGTGTAGCATCCATTCGTGGGCATCCGATGTGGTTCTGCTTAATATGTCTGCTAGAGTATTCTCCTTTCCCGGTACAAATATTGCCTGTAACTGGATGTTGTAGCTGAGTGCCAGGTTCCACAGCTCCAAAGTCATTCTGCATAGGGGCTATGAATGAGTGCCTCCCTGTTTGTTGATGTACCACATGACTGTGGTGTTGTCTGTCCTTATCATCAACTGGCCCTCTTTGAGAAATGGTCTGAACTTTTGGATTGCCAGTTTTACTGCCAGCATTTCTTTTAGGTTGATGTGCAGGTGAAGTTGATCCTCGTCCACAATCCTTGCACGCATTTGTCCAGCATGTGGGCCCCCCATCCTAGGTCTGAAGCGTCTGTTGTGATGGTCTGGTTTGCTTGACATCTGCGAAAGGGTAGACCTGGGTCTGACTGGCATGCTTGAGCCCACCATAGGAACTCCTGTTTTAAGCATGGAATTAGTGGAATTTCTGTTTCTAGGCTGTGCCTGTGTTGGGACCATAAATTCTTTAGGTACCACTGTAGTTTTCTCATATGTAGTCTGGCAAGTGGGACCAAGATTATGCATGATGCCATGAAGCCCAAGGCCTGCAGTACTTTTCTTGCTGTTAACTTGTTCTGTTTTGTTAGAGCCAAGAAGTAAAGAGGGAGCTCTTTTGTTTTCTGCAGTTAGGAATGCCATTTGTCTTACTGTGTCCAATTCACCAAGAATGTCCTTGTTTGGGATGGTATCAGCCTTGATTTTTGTAAATTGACTGTGTATCCCAGTGCTTGTAGCAAGTAAATGACCCTTTGTAAATCTGTTGTCAGCTTGCTTTTGTTGTCCCCTTGTAGCAGGCAGTCGTCCAGGTATGGGTAAATTTGAATTCCCTGTAGTCTGCAGTGGGCGATTACTGATGCCAGGCATTTTGTGAATACTCTGGGCAGTAGATAAGCCAAAGGGCAATGCTGAGAATTGATAATGCTCTGATCCTGCAAGAAATCTGAGGTATCTTCTGCAGATTGGTCGAATGGGGACGTGCAGGTATGCCTCCTTGAGATCTAGAGTTACCAGCCAACACTCCTTGCCCAGCATGGGAAGAAGTTGCTGTAGGGTCAGCATTTTGAATTTTGGGACAATGATGTATGTATTTAAGGTGGACAGGTCGAGAATAGGTCTCCAACTTTTTCCTTTCTTGGAACTAGGAATAGTCTGGAGTAGAATCCCTTTCCTTGTTCTGTTGTTGGCACTCTTTCCACAGCTCTCATGTTTGCTAATTGCATTATCTGTTGTAGAGCCTCTGTTTTTGATTTGGAGGTAGATTTGGCATTCCTCTTTTGACTGGTAAAGTGTGGAAGTGGAACCGTAACCTTGATCTATGGTTTGTAAAATCCACTTGTCTTTTGTGATATAGTGCCAGTTCTTGAAA
Source organism: Protopterus annectens (assembly GCF_019279795.1). Taxonomy (NCBI): domain Eukaryota; kingdom Metazoa; phylum Chordata; order Ceratodontiformes; family Protopteridae; genus Protopterus; species Protopterus annectens. The sequence goes on from NC_056736.1 coordinate 561,778,467, forward strand.
ATAAGGTTAATTTGCCGCCTAATGGAGCTGCTATTTGTTCCCTGGTAGGCGGATTTAGAGGTAAGTCACTGTGGTTGTGTTGTTGTAGTGGCAGTGGTTGTGTCTGTGCCTCTGTTGTTACCTTGCCACTGTCGTCCTCTGTAGGCACCTCCTCTGGATTGGTTTCTGCCTCTGGAACGTCTATTCCTGCCCCTTTGGGATCTTGTGGAGTCAGGAAAGGACCAATTTTTGGCAGGCCAGTTCCTGCTAAACCTTGGGGGTGGAACCTGCAAGAAATCTTTAACCGTTTGAACAGATTTTGCCTTTTCTTCCATTTTCTTCATTACCTGCTGGGCAGGTGTACCAAACAAGCTGGTCTTATCCATAGGAGCATCTAATAACTTAGCTTTAACATGATCCGTAAGGCTTGTTCCTTTAGCCATGCATGTCTTCTTATCACTGTGCCAGTCATGGCTGATCTAAATGAAGCCTCCAGTGCATCATAGCCACATTTTAAGGAATGGTTACTAACCTGTTGTATGTTATTTACCATTTCTAATACATATTTCTTATCAATAGAGTCATCAGAGGATAGCTTTTTTGTTAACTGATCAAGCATAAACTCTTGGTATTGTATCATGTGAAACTGACAGTTTAAAGCTCTAGCTGAGAGAGTAGCTGAGGTGTAGACTTTTTGCCCCATCTGTCTAATGACCTGGCTTCCCTTTCAGAAGGAATAGGGTTTTAGCTGTGGTCGAGGCTACTGCCCTGGGACCCTGGGATATAGTTTCGGGTCTGCAAGTGGGGCCTTGTAAAGGTGGTGATGAGTGTCTGGTACCCTGTAAAATCTGTCTGGTTTGGCAGGGGCTGGAGGTAAAGAATCTGGTGCAGAGCAGACATCATTGAAGGCATCGTCCACCACAGAGAGGACAGGAGGTATAGCTAAGGGCCTGTGCTGTGGAAGGTGCAGAAAGGTCCTAAGTCTTTTTCTGGAGTCTGAGAAATCCTGCTGCTGCCATTGGAACTGCTCTCGCATGGCATGTAAGGTTTCCCCAAAGGAGAATTCTTCTGGTGGGGAAGCAGCTGGAATGGATTCTTCAGCAACTGAGTCTTCATAATTGGAGAAAGGAGCCTCTGGCTGGTCTGTTATGTCTGATTCATCGGCAGAATCATCAGAGGACCCAGGCTCGGGGGGCTCTGCCCTAGGTCTCTTCTCTGGGGGCTGAGAGGCCCTGTCTGGGTGAGATTGAGATCCCCTAATTAATGAAATTAAATCTTCTGCCAGAGTAAGCATTTGTGAACTAGAAGAGGGCCTGGTTGTAGGGGGTTTAACAGGCACTGTTTTAGTAGTTTTGGCTGCTTTAGCCCTGGCAAAGGCCTTAATGGACATGGCTGCTGGAGGCCTAGCAGCACCACGTGCTGGGGTAGAGACATCCAAGGGAATGGTGTCTGATAAGTCAGTGGCAACCACCGTAGTGGATAAAATTTCTGAGGCCGATTCAAGAGAAGTAGCAGGGGCCTCAGTGGTAGTGATAGATTCAGCTGTAATTTGATCAGTTTTCTCGGTTTCGGCCGAAACCGCGGACCGCGAGTGTCGGTCTTTATCTTTGCGTTTTTTAGCAGTTTGGGTAGACGGAGGATCCGACGGCATAATATACGCAAAATCAGAACCGAAAAACTGTACAGCAAACTCCAACCGACGGTTGAATGAAGCACAGGCCGAACAGGCTGCTACGTCGTGGGCTGGGCCTAAACAAGGCAGACAATAAGAGTGGAAATCTTTATGAGGTATTTGTTTCCCACAGGTTAAACAATTATTAACTTTTTCTGACATCGGCTGAGGCAAGAAAGAGTCCCCAACGGGGTACTTAGCTTTAGAAGTCTTCGAAGTAGTATTCGGTAGAAATAATCTCTGGATCCGACCGACCGGCACTTGCGAACAGCTTCTGCTTCGGGCGCCACGCGGCAAGAAAGACTGAGGAAAATGGCGTCGGCTGATGCTTTTATACCCGAAGACCAACAGAGATGACGTCGGGTGAAGTGCGACATCAGCCGAAGCCGGACCCGGACTTTGGAATCCGGCCGACTGAAGGGCTGCCTGACGACAGGACAACCCAGTTGTTATGACTGCAGATGCATCCATGAAGGACATCAGAAGGAGAGGGCCTAACCACCCTAGGAAGGGAGGGGAGTACAGTAACCTGAGAAGCCCCTTCAGCCTGACCTGCCTCCTGAGAGGCTACATCCTGCAATATCAAAGTCTCCCCCTGGGATTCCAGAGAAGCCTCCGGCGGAACCACCGGTTCCACTGACGCCTCTAAAGAACCGGCGTCCGGTACGGACGACTCTTCTTGCCTGGGTTTAGCTGCTTTGTCTTTGCGCTTCTTCGAAGAAGCGGGCGTCGGAGCATCCGACGGCATATTATAATTGCACCGCTTCCCGAAGACCAACCTGGCACAATCTAACCTTCGCTTAATAGTGCGCTTATTGAACCTAGCACAAAAGCGACACCCAACAACGTCGTGCTCAGGCCCCAAACAAGGAATACACAAAGTATGATAGTCCCTATGCGGTATCTGTTTCCCACAAGAAATACAGTTATTCACTTTTTCTGACATCCGTTAAACTACTGAGGCAAGAAAAACTAAAATATTCCCCAACGGGTACTTAGCCAACTTTGACTCGGTCTGAAACTCCGAATTCGAAAAATTTCAGAACGCCGAACGGCACTTGCAACGCTGCTTCTGCATCGGACCATGCGGCAAAAAAGACTGAGGATATGACGTCGGTCATGCGCATTTGTACCCTGACGTCCTGATGTCAGTCTTAAGCGCCTTGACCGACGTCAGCCTAATACTTTGATATTCGGGCCGACCGAGGACAGCGGACTACCCAAGTGTAAGGACTGCAGCAATGTGAGATGAAGAACATCCAGTTTCCTCTGTTTTAAGTACCTCTGTAAATTTGTCGCATTTGTTCACCTGCTACTCATCGTGCAGCAGTAGTTAGTAGTGCCCTAAACAGATGCAGACAGAAAGCAATTTTCCCTGTAAAAACCACCTTTGAAACTGTATCAGTAGCTTAGTAAGTGTAGAGCAACTACTCCATGTGGAGTAGCATAAGCTAGCTAAGTTTGAGTGTTGAGGAGCATTGCCCCTTGAATTTAGCATTATATAGTGCAGTCTAGTCGCATATTAAACCCTTGTGCACTACACCCTAGTAGTCACTCAATACAGGACCTGATATCATGGATATGTACATTACCAATTTCTTCAGAGCCAGTTAGGGGGATATGGGAATACTGAGGCAATGCACCAATTGTCTATTGTTGATTGATGACCATTTAATCCTCAAACAAAGATATTATGTGAGTGAGATGTTTGTACACAATGTCTCAGGAAGCAGAACACTCATAATCTGGTTGTCAGAAAGACACACACACACACACACACACACACACACACACATATAACACTACAGCCACCACACGCAGTATGTACCCAATACATAGACCTACTTATGTTGAAGTACTTAACTAAAATCTTCCGAAATCCATAAGACCTGCTAGATATTACACCTGCAAAAACTATCCTCAGTAAACCTGAAACCACTCAACAGAAACACCACCTAATGCAGCACATACACCCACACACCCAGTGAAGACTCCATTACCAAGCCAATACACTACCCAAGACTCTAGTCATACCAGACTTCATTTTATGACATACTGGTACCCAACTCACCATGCTGAACAAGGAGAACATAATGGTCAGTTGCTTATCAGAGGCCAGAATCCACTAAGTTACACATTCACTCACGTAACTGCACTGCAGGTACCAGTATAATTCAGTCATAGTCCATGTACATGTAAATGACCGGAGACATACCTCCTTAGACTATATGAAGACACAGACAGACAGACATGGAGCTGTCAGACTGTGTCTCACATGGTGTCATGAGCCTAGCATTGAGCAACATTCAATCTTCACCAAGGATGATGCCACAATATGGATAGAAAATTATTGAGTTTAATAACTACTTCATTTTTGGAGTCATTCTAGCATTATAACATTTTTGTCAGCATGGGAAGCTGTGGTTAACAAACCACGTTGCTTGGCCAAGGATGGTCTGCACCTGTCCATTCTAGCTTTTTAAAGTACTGGTTAAAATATTGCCCTCCCCCATACAGCCTTTTTAAGCAATGCAAAACTGACAAACCTTCCAACATAGTAAAATCTACCCAAGGAAATCTAAAGGTGTTATTACTCAATGCCAGGAGTCTAAACAAGAAGCTCGCCTCTACCTGGAGAATACAGACATCCGTGCAGTTAACCAGACATGGTTTAAAGCCACAGAGAGTACCCTGGTAGTGCAAAGCTTCAGTAACTTCCACACATTTACACCAGCAAATTCACAGACAGGGGATAAAGATGGAGGCCTCTGTCTACATTGATAAAGTACAGTTGTGTACACTTACCATAAATGTAGATGTTCCAAGTGTATTCACTGTTGCAGACATCACCTGTGGGTTATCCCTGCTGTGGTAGCCCTTGGTCACCTCGAATACCAGAGTCAATGTTTTTGTGCGCCGTCTGCCGTTGCCTGTAGTCTGACATCAGGTCATCAGTGCTATAAAGCAAGGCAGCCGACGTCATTACATCAGTTTTTCTTGCCCTAACCTATCAGAAGCACAAGGGAAAAGACAGAAGTGGTCCTGGTGGCTAAAAGCCACCTTCGGAAGCTTGTGTCCCCCTAGGGGAAGATGTTAAATGGGGTATAGAGGGAGAGACACCAAGACTGCAACAGTGAATACACTTGAACATCTACATTTATGTTAAGTGTACACAACTGTACTAAGTTCTTCATGTTTCACTGTTGCAGTCATCACCTGTGGGAGGATTTCCAAAGCTGAGGAAAAGGGTGGAAGGATAGGTTGAGTCCTAGGTATGGGTCAGGAGGCCCTGTAGAATTGCAAAGGCAAACCCTGCCCTAGACTTAGAAAAGAGAGGTAGGTGGTAATGCTTTGTAAAGGTATGGACAAAGGTCAAGGTGGCCGCTTCCAAGATGTCCCTGGTAGGTACTCCTCTGAAAAAGGCAATGGAAGTGGAAGTTGCTCTAGTGGAGTGGGTACAGACAGACCTAGGGATGGGTTTCCCATGTAGTCTGTAGCAAAAATGGATACAGTGTGAAATCCATTTGGAAATGTTTTGTTTGGAGATGGGCTTCCCCTCTGCCCCTGGGGCAAAGCTTAAAAGAAGCTGGTCTGTTTTTCTGCATGGCTTAGTACAGTCCAGATAGTATCTGAGTTGTTTGTGCAAGTCTAGTGAGTGTAGAATTCTTTCCCCCTTGTTTTGAGGGTTGGGAAAGAAGGTGGGAAGGTGTATGGCCTGATTAAGGGTCACATCAGATACCACCTTGGGCATAAAGGAGGGGTTAGTCCTCAAGAGACTCTGTCTGCATGGAAAATTATGAAGGCCTCGACAGCCATGAGAGCTTGAAGTTCCGATACCCTTCTGGCTGAGGTGATAGCTAGCAGGAAGGCAGTCTTCCAAGAGAGGTATTTCAATTCTGTTGAAGTGGCAGGTTTGAAAGGAGGTAAGGTTAGTTTTTCTAACACATAATTCAGGTCCCAGGGTGGCGTTGGAGGCCTTCTGGGAGGCCTGATATTAGAAGCCCCTCTGAGGAATTGCTTAATCAAAGGATGAGAGAAGAGGGGTGGGTCTGAATCACAATGGGCAGAGATGGCCGAGGCAAGGATTTTAATAGAGGAGAAAGAGAGGCCACTATTGAGCAACTCTGCTAGGTAATCCAGGATGAGAGGGATGGAAGGTTGGGAGGTACTGCCCCCTTTTGATTGTTTCCAGGTGCAGAATCTTTTCCATTTTCCTGCATATGCTTTTCTTGTGCTGGGCCTTCTAAACTCTGTGATGATGTCCAGGACCTGTTTGCTTAACAGGTACTCCTTATTAGTTTTTAGTGTATAAGCCATGCTGAAAGTTTGAGTCTGTAGGTCTGGGGGCAGTACTTTCCCCTGCTCCTGAGTCACGAGGTCTGACATCAGGGGAAGCAGCTTTGGGGGCTGCAAGGTCAGACTGCTTAATAAGGGGTACCAATGCTGTCTAGGCCAATCTGGAGCAATGAGGATGGTCTTTGGTCTCTCCTCTATTATTTTGATCAGAACCTTGGAAATAAGGGACAGAGGAGGGTATGGGTACACAAAGAGGGAGCTCCAGGGGAAGGTCAAGGCATCCACCTTCCATGCTAGGACGTGAAACTCCCTGGTACAGAACTTGTGCAGCTGGTGGCTGAGGTGTGAGGCAAAGAGGTCCACTTCTGGGTGATTTGCAGAAAGATTTATCTGTGGAGCTGCCATTCATGGAGGTCCAGTAAGTTTCTGCTTAGGTGGTCCGCCAGTGTGTTATAGATCCCTGGTGAGTATTGGTCAATTAGGTGTAGCCCCATGGAGATGGCTGTAAGTCAGTGACTCATGGCTAACCTGCACAGGGAGTATGATTGGGTGCCCCCTGCTTGCTGATGTACCACACTACTGTGGTGTCTGTTTTTATAAGGAAGACCCCCTGGCCTGAGATGGGGTTGGAAGGAAGTCAGAGCCTTTTGCACTGCCATCATTTCTTTCTGGTTCATGCGCAAGTGAAGTTGCTGGGCATTCCAAAGGCCTTGGGTACACCTGCCTGCTAGGTGAGCAGCCCAAGCAATGTCTGAGTTGTCGGTGGTGATGGTCTAGCTGGAAGGGCGGAGGATGAAGGGAATGTGCTTGTTCATGGCACAGGCCTCTGCCCATCAGAGAAATTCGCTCTCATATAAAAGGGATCAGAAGGAGAGTGGTCTCTAGAGACTGAGAGTGCTGACACCAATGGTCTTTAAGTACCACTGTAGTTTTCTCATGTGAAGCCTGGCTAGAGGAATGAGAAGGATGCAAAATGCCATGCATCCTAGGGCTTGCAGGAACTTCCTCGCAGTGAGGTGACTTCTGGAAGCCAGCTGGGTGAAGTAGAGGGGCAGGAAGCTCTGCTTTTCTAGGGTTAGGAAGGCCATTTGGGTTGCTGTGTTTAGCACAGCTCCCAGGAAAACAATTTTTCTGGTGGGGTTTTGCTTTGATTTTTTTCTCATTGATGGTGAACCCTAGGGAAGTTAGGAGTGATTTGACAAAGAGAAGGTCCTGGAGCAACTTTTCTTTGCACTCTGCCTGAATGAGGCAGCCATCCAGGTAAGGGGAACTCTGTATATTTCTCTGCAGAATGCTATAGCCAGGGCCAAGCATTTGGTCAATACTCTGGGAGTAGTAGATAAGTCAAAGGGCAGTGCAGAGAACTGAAAGTGTTGACAGCCTGCTCTGAAGCATAGGAATTTTTTGCACAATTCCCTGATGGGGATGTGGAGGTAGGCATCTTTTAGGTCTAGTGTCACAACCCAGGCATTTTGTGTGAGCATAGGCAAAAGCTGCTGCAAGGTTAGCATTTTGAATCTGGGGACCACCAAGGAGGTGTTCAGTTTGGATAGATCCAGGATGGGGCACCAAGTACCCTCTTTTCTGGGAACAAGGAATAGTCTGGAGTAAAAACCTTTTCCTGTTTGATCTGGAGAGACAGGTTCTACTGCCCCCTGGGATATTAGAGTTTGGACCTGTTTCAATGCCTCTGCCCACTGGTTTGGGGTGAGGTCTGGACACCCTTTTGGAAAAGGAAGCTCGCTGAAGGAGAATCTGTATCCCTGAGAAATGATTTTTAAGACCCATTGGTCCTTGGTTATAGAGACCCAATTTTCCTTGAAGAAGGTGAGCCTTCCTCCTAGTTTTTGAGGAGTGAAAGGACGGCAGAGGGGGGAGGGAGAGTCATTGTGAGTGCTTGCCATAGAATCTTGGATTAGAATTCCTTTGCCTTAGAGACGGAAGTGGTCCACTGTTTCCTTCTTTGCTGGCCCTGGGATGGGGGCCTGGATGGCCTGTCCCTGCGAGGCTTACCCTGGCCCTATCTGCTAGGTGCAGGGAAGGCCCAGTGCTTAGAGGTAAAGTTCCTGCTGAATCTGGGAGGTTGAACTTGAAAGAAATCTTTTACTGTTTGCATGGATTTTGCCTTGTCTTTCATTTTTTTAAGCACCTCTTCTGCTTTTCCCCCAAACAGGTGTTCCTTATCTAGGGATGCATCAGTAAGTTTAGACTTGACATGACCAGGGACAGGTTGTTCCTTCAGCCATGCATGTCTTCTAACAAGAGATCCTGTCACTGCTGCCCTGTTAGAGGCTTCTAGGGCATCATATCCACATTGTAATGAGTGTTTGGCCACTTCACAAGCAGAGTGTAGTAATTCTGCCAGCTCTTTTGAGTTGGCACCATCAAGAGAGGTAGCAATCTTCTGTTTTAATTGTTCCAAAGTGTGCTGTTGATATTTTAACATATGGAACTGACAGTTGAGTGCTCTGATAGTTAAGGTTGCAGAGGTGTATACCTTCTTACCCCCATCTGTCCAGAGCTCTGGAAGTCTTTGTCAGAAGGAAGAGGATTCTTTGCTGAACTAGTCTTAGCTCCTTTCGGTCCCTGTGTAATGACCTCAGGGTCTGCAGCAAGATTCCTGTATACGTATTTGTGAGAGTCTGGTACTCTACTCTGTAGTACCTGTCAGGTTTAGCTGGAGCAGGAGGCAGGGCATCAGGGGCTAAGCTGGATTCATGGAGACCATCATCCACCACTTCCAAAACAGGTGGGATGGCCAGGGCTGTGTGCTGGGCAGATCCAGAAATCTCTAAGTCGTTTCTTTGACTGTGGGAAGTCTTGAGATTCCCATTGAAAATGTTCCCTGATGGAGGGGAGGCAGAAGGGATGTTGTTCCTCTACAAAAGCAGAATAATTAGTTTCTTCAGACTCTTGGTCTGTCATAATTTCTGGAGAAGGATGCCTTTTCCATTTTGGAGTGGGGGCCTGAGTACCTCAGATAAGGGAGAGGAGATCCTCCACCATTGTAAACATTTGAGCTTGGGGTGGGGAGCAGTAGCAAGATGGTGGCTAGAAGCAGATTTCCTAGGAGTGGCCTGGCTTCTAGGCCTGAGAGAATCAGTCGGTCTCTGAGAAGTGGTAGGCGGATGTGAAGATGTCAGTTTTTGTCTAGAATTGGTAGTGTGAAAGACCTCCTTGAAAGCCAGTGCCTGCGTTGCTGCTCCGGACCCAACCGAGGCAGAGACAGCCAAAGGCTTAGAAGACGAAGTTGATTTCTGTGGCATACTGGACTCTGAAAGAGTCTCGGCAGAGGCCTGCATAGAAAGCGAGTCTGGCATCAGGGGCTGCGAAAGCACTTCACTGAATTCCAGAGAATTGAAGACTTGCTTAGCGGTATCGTTGTCAGAAGGCTTAGCCTTGTGTGGCCTGTCTCTATCTTTACCTCTAAGTTTTTTCGAAATGTTGACAGATCGTTGGCTGATGGACACCATATTGGAATTTGAAGACGGAACACAAAAACAATGGTCTACAAAAAGAGCTCTACAGTGAATGGTCCTTGCATTAAAGAGGCCACAGAACTGGCAACGAGGGATGTCGTGGTCTGGGCCTAAACAAGTGATACAGTAAGAATGAAAGTCTTGGTGTGGAATTTGCTTTCCACAGGTGAGACAATTGCTAACTTTTTCGGACATAGGTTAGAGCAAGAAAAAAAGGGTTCCCAACAGGGTACTTAGCTTTAGACGTTTTCCACTGAAATTCAACTTCTGTTAACGACCAAACGGCACTCGTATGAACTACTTCTGCTACAGGCTCCACAGCAAGAAAGACTGGTGTAATGATGTCAGCTGCCTTGCTTTACAACACTGTTGACCTGACGTCAGAGTACAGGTAACGGCAGCCGACACACAAAAACATTGACTCTGGTATTCAGGCCAACCGAGGGCTACCACAAGAGGGATAACCCACAGGTGATGACTGCAACAGTGAAACATGAAGAACATCAAACATACCTCTAGGATGGTTCAACAGGATGATGCACTGGAGTTCATCCATGTCCAGATAACCACAAACAAAGTACCACACCACATCCTAGCAAGCTACAGGTCACCCCTTATATCCTTTGAAACCTGCAGCTTATGCGTAAACCTATTAGAGACACTCAGTATTCAAATCCCATACTTATGGGGGACTTTAATTACCCCTTTATAAACTGGGAATCATACATGACCCCATTTTTGCAGGTGCAGAGATTCCTAGACTTTATAAACACAAACAACCTGGACCGGAAAGTGCATAAGCCTACTAGAGCTACAAACATACTGGACCTGGTGCTCACAAATTTAGAATAATGCTGCAGGCCCTCAGTGTTATGTCCCCTCTGGTAAGGTCAGACCACAAAGCAGTCTCCTTCAAACTAAGAATAAATTCCACAAGTCCAGAAAACCCTGTAACAGATCGAAATTACTCCAAGGCAAACTACATTTTAAAAGTGACAACCTGTCAAAATTTCAAGCCTCTCTAAAAACAGACAATACAGCAGCCTATGTGGAATTATTCACAGAAGCTCTGCACAACCATGTCAATGACTTCATGAAGGCTGCTGTGCCTACCAGAAGCAGGCCCAAAACTAACAAAAAAAACCACCCTGGTAGAATCCAAAATTAAACAAGTTGAACAATAAAAGAAAAACAAATTCATAGCTAGAATTAGGAAGTGTAACACCAAAAAAAAAAAAAAAAAATTCTACAAAACAGAACAGACAACTATGATGACTAATTAAGGCCGGCAAAGCACCTTTATTAAATTAATACTTGAGATATAGATAAACATACATTAACAGAAAACAAACCATTTTAACCTTTTCCATTTAAATACAATATACATCACATATATTTTCTTTGTTACTATCAATTCAACATTACAAAAAAAGATGAATTCCTGCCTTCCCTTAAACCTCACTCATCCTCCTGAACATTATGATGTATGTATTGTTCCCACAATTTCCATTTACTTCTATGTAATTTGCTCCTTCCCTTTTCTAAAAATCCCTCCACCAATTATTTCATCTCTTTTACAACAAGCAATACGTCAAAATACAGTTGGTGTAGACTTTGATTTCCATTTTCTAGTAACTGCTTTTTTTGCAGCCAGAATAACTAAACTTAATAAGGCCTTACTATGTCTAGGTAATTCAGATCCTGATCCCAGCTCAAAAGAATCATTCCCATTCTTACAGCCATTTGCTCACCCAATATTTTTGATATAGTACTCTGTAGGGAATTTTTTAAATCTGCCAACTCATTACACTCAAAAAAAAGAAGTTATGTGCTCACCATAATGTTCCATCTGAGTTGTTGCTTTTCATTTGTCGTCAACCTGTGGATCCAGGACAGATCTAACTCGGCCGCATTTCTCCAGCATCAGATCCGAGCTCCAAGCTCCTCCCCTACCCATAATGGCCCTGTCTCCTTCCTCCCTTCAGATCGAGTTTACTGCCCACCATAGCATCCCAACCTGATCAATGCCTTACCCCTTGGCACAATAACACAGATAGTACCATAAGAAATAAGCAGTTATGCCAAAGAAAAGGCCATGTCTTTTCCAGCCAGACCACCACTCAGTCCATGTAAGGAAGGGGGAAGGAGGGAGGGATGGTTGAAGACAAATGGAAAAGCAACAACTCAGATGGAATGTTTTGCTGAGTACATAACGTCTTTATCTGAAGATGTCATTTTCATTTGCTCTTCAACCTGTGGGGCAGAGTCCCCAGCTACTAAAACCCTAGGAGGCCATCATGCAATGATATTCTGTAACATGGCAGCACCAAAGGATGCCCTGCTTCTGGACAGAAGATCCAACCTGTAATGGGAAATGAAAGTATGTGAAGATGCCCAGGCAGCTGCAGAGCAAATGTCATCTAAGGAAATTCTGGACCAAAAGGCAGCTGAAGTAGCCATAGACCTAGTAGAATGCACCTCAACTTGACCTGGTGGAGACAATCCCTTGGTTGAACATGCCAAAGGTATACACTGAGAGATCCAATGAGCAATGGTGACCTTTGATACAGGTTTCCCTAAAAAGAGTTTAGAGTAGGAAATGAAAAGTTGATCGGATTTGCCAAGGCATGTAAGTAAAAATGTAATTGTCTGTGAACATCCAGCAGATGCAATTTATACTCTCCCTTATTCTGCAAGTTCTGAAAGAAGACAAGGAAATTGATAACCGGAATAATGTTTGATTCTGAGGCCACTTTCAGCAGAAAGGAAGGATTAGTGCTCAAAGAAAGCCTGTCTTTATGGAAAATCATGTAAGGAGGCTTAATCGATAAGGCCTGAAGCTCTGACACTCTTTTAGCTGAAGTAATGGCAATTAGGAAGGCTGTCTTCCAAGACAGGAACTGCAGATCCACTGAAACAGCGGGTTCAAAGGGAGGAGAAACCAAGGTTTGAAGGACCAAAGTAAGGTCCCTAGGAGGCGTGGGGTCCTTAATTAGTGGCCTAAGAAGAAAGGTACCCTTCAGAAAAGCTTTACATAGCTTAGAAGAGGCCAGAGAAGCTGAATTATCCCCTATGTGGAAGTTAGAAATAGCCGCCACCTGAATTTTAATGGTAGAAAGGTGAAAAACTCACTGCTCTTCATGCTGGAAGGAGAGGCAAAGAGATTGCAGTAAGGCTGACCCCCCGCTTTAGAAAGATTTGTTTCGCTATTGAAGGATTCAGAGACCACTTGTAAGGCATCAGGATAGACCTGCTGAGTCTGTCCACTAGAATTTTGGACACTTCCAGAATGTGCTTTGCCACCAGTAAATGGCCGGTGGAAATCACTCACTCCCATAATCTCATGGCTTCACGGCAAAGGGGATAAGACCTGGATCCCCCCTGTTTGCTGATGTACCAGACTACCGACATATTGTCTGTCTACATGGCAATCGTCCCTAGGAGAAGATGGACATGAAGAGCTTGCAATGCCAATAGCACCTCCCTCATCTCCAGGACGCTGATATGCAACTGGGTGTCCAGGGAAGACCACGTACCTTGAACTGACCTTCCCAAGGCAATGCCCCCCCCCACCCGAGTAGGGAGGTGTCCATTGTCACCGTGGTCAGAGGGGAGGAAAGAATAAACGGCGACCATAAAGAAGGTCCAGGGAGTGAATCTACCAGAGAAGAGAATCCCTGCAGACTCATGATAGATGAACAGGATGGGACAATGGTAGATCTAGAAATGACCACTGGACCACTATAGTCCACTGAAGCACCCTCATGCAAGCGAGCTGTGGGTACGAGGGTGATCGTGGCCAACATGGACCCCAATGCCCTTAAGACAAATTCCGCTGGGGGAGATTGAACTTGAAGAATGCACAAGACATGATGTTTGAGGGACTGAAGTCTGGTGTCAGGAAAACATTGTTCTGAGTGGTATCTAACTGGGCTCCAATGAAATCCAGAACTTGAACAGTTTCTAAAAGGGATTTGTTGAGATTTATGGTGATGCCCAACTAGTGGGCAGTCTGGACAAGGAAATACCTGGTTTGGCAGAGTCGATGCCTGGAGGGGGCTTAAGGGGAAGACCTGGAAGCCCTGCAGCCGCAGGTGAGCCGCTACCACTGCCATCACTTTGGTGAACACCCTGGGGGCTTTGGTGAGACCAAAGGGTAGCACTCCGAATTGGTAATGATTGGTCCCCAGCCAGAAGCAGAGGAACCTTCGAAAGTATCTATTTTGATGTGATAGTACACATCTTGAAGGTCTACTGAGCACATCCAGTCGTTCTCCTGCAAGAAGGGTAGGATGGACTGGAGTGTGACTATCTGGAATTCCACATTGGCAATGGATTGGTTCAGGGTAGAGAGCTATAGAATTGTCACAAGTCCCCCATCTTCTCTTGCACTAAAACGAACCTGGAATAAATGCCTTACCTGGACTGGTCTGGGGGATGGGGACTGGCTGGAGGACTCGCTTTTCGAGCAGCTTGGAAATTTCCAGGGCTGCATCCTCCGTTTGTGCGGGTGGGACATCTGTGAGGTGTTTGAGAGAAGGGGATTAAATATCCTCTGGATATGATTCGCAACACCCAAAGATCTTTTGTTACAGACTCCCAGGCTGTTAAGTGAAACGAGAGTCAACCCCCGACTGCCTCCAGAGAAAAGCAGCCAGGCAACCTTTCAGGTGCTGCTGTGTGGGCCTGTCCAGGAAGGAATCCTGAGACCTGTGGTTCTTCGGACCCCCTCTGCTGTGAGGGTGGCATCTGTCAAATCCCCTCTGCCTCTGGGGGAAGACAAGTCCTGCGCATCCTGGGCATAACCCTGAGACTTCCAGAGCCACATCTTCTTCACCCCTCGTTGATTCCTAGCAAAGGTTCGCTGAGGAGTTGAGAAGCAGATTCTGATGGCAGACAAGGTCTTCCCATCCTTTTTGCTCTGGACCAAAGTGTCATGTACAGTCGTTCCAAACAGTGGAACCATTGTATGGGGCATTCGTAAAAGATGCCTTGAAGGGCTCCGAAAAGTTACAAAGGTGGAGCTAGGCGTGACGCCTGTTGGCAACATCTGCTCTGGACGTTCTAGCGGCAACTTCAGTCGTGTGAGATAAGAGATGCATAGAGGTATTGGAGATGGAGGTGAGGGTGGCCATCCAGGAGGAAAATAAATCTTCTTTTTCTCCAGCGACATGGACCATGGGGCAGAGCCAGCGACCTCCTTAACCAGGTCACGCTAGAGCCTTATGGCGTGTGCAATGTAGTTAAGCGCACATACAGAGAACGTTGCTGAAGCATAAACCCGGTTACTAAAATAATCCATGACCCTAGACTCTAGGTCCAGGAGATAGACCGTGGAACTCTCCTGTGCTAGCTCCTTCTTAGTGGCTGCCGCCACCACTGTGGCATTGACAGGGGCTCCCTTAGACCAATGAGGTTTATCAGAAGGGACACTGAGGACCTTGTCTGGGCTTTTGGGGATGGGCTCCACTGTGTCAAGCTCTCTCCATGCCAAAGATGTAATAAGATCCACCAGGACATCCACAGGAGGGGACACCTAGGACAGAGGATCCTGCTCCAAATGCCTCCAGGAACACTGACTCGTCAGGGCTGGGTTTTTGGGCAGACCACCCCCCACGCTGACAAAGGATTTCCATGATGTCTCCAAATGAGACATCCTCTGGGAGGTGATCAGGGGGAACCCTCTCCTTCTTCCAAGTTGGTGTCCTCCATGAGAGACTATGGTGGGGAGTCTAAGTGTCTCCTTTTACATATGCATTTTCGATGAACTTCCTCAGGGGTGGGTCTTAAGGGAGAACTCGAAAACATCTAACTGCTCCCATGGGGAACTTCCTTGGGTGAAGAGCCGACAGGCTGTCTCCCTGAAGAGGCAGGATGGCAAAATCGTGACCAGAGACAGAGGGAGCCAGGACAGACTCAAGAGGACTAGATCGTCAAGGGTCTCGATAGGATCGAGAGAATCCTCTCCACCATGTCAGAGGCAGAAGGAGAATGAACCCCTTGAGCTGGGGCTATGATTGGGTCCATAGTCCTCTGGATCAATGTGGGAGCCGGAGCCAAAGCTCAGAGCTGAAACCACCCTTCACTCGAAGCAATGGTCGGTCATCGAAGTACCAGGTACTTTCAGTGCCAACCCCTCGATGTCGAGGGTCCACGGACCCAAGGGCTCCAAATCCGGGGGATGGATTGGAAAAGGAGTTATTGGGATGAAAGCGGATTGCATGCCCCCAGCTCCAGAGGGGGAGGAGGAAGGCAAGACTTCCATCTGTACCTGCATGCGGATGAACCTCCACATCATTCTGTCCACCTCGGCTTCGGAGAGGCTGCTGGTGGTCCTAGAGGAAGAGGTCACCAACACCGGCCTAGACCAATGGTGGGGTGAAGCTGACACTGGTGTTTGACTCAGAAATACCTCTGGCTCCGGGGGGGCTCGAGCCAAGATTTTGCCAGTGGCTCAGCTGAAGAGGAGCACTCAGTGGACTGCTTCCTATGCCTAGCCTGGTGCTTGCGCTTCTCTCCATCCCCGGTCCTCTTGGCGGGAGGTTGAGTCTCAGATGTCAGGACAGAGGGAGTAGCGGAAACTGTAAAAGAGGAAGCTTGGGCCTCCGGAGTAGGAGGTGGAAAGAGGCCCTTAAGTATATATTTATTCCTCCTGTCGATCAATGCACAGGGATGGAACTCTGCCCAGATTGAGCAGGAGGAATCTAGGTGCTGGACTGCTAAGCACACAACGCATAGAGGTTGGCCATCTGCAGGGGAAAGCTTATGGCCACACACTGTGCATTTCCTAAACCCCGGTTTGGGTGTCTCTGCCGTAGCGGAGAGATAGAGACCCACCAGCAGGCACACAGAGACACAAACACACACAGAGACAAAGACACATACACACAGAGATACACACACACACACACACACACACACACACACACACACACACAGACACACATACAGAGATACACACACACACACACGCACAGACACACACACAGAGACACACACACACAGTCACAGACACACACACACATGCGCGTGCCCTAAGGAAAGAAAGAGGGAACCGGGAATAAGAAAGTGTTTTTTTTTCTTTTTTTTTTTAACTATATACCGACACCAGAGTGAAAAAGGAAGGTGAAAAATAGTTTGAAAATTCTAACTCACTTACCCAAAAAAGCCTGGAGCAGTGGACCAAGATGCTTGCAATGAGCGGGACAAATGAGATATGAAGGGAGCAAGGAGACACAGGCATTATGGGTAGGAGATGAGCTTGGAGCTCGTTTCCAATGCTGGAGAAATGAGGCTGAGTCAAATCCATCCCAGATCCAGTTTGAAGAGCAAATGAAAAACAGAACATACATTACACCAGTTACCTTTTTCGTCTCCATCACACCTCCAATATTTGCTATCTACCTGAGGAAAAATTCTTTGAAGTTTCCTTGGAGAATAAAAATACCTATTCAAACACTTCCAAGCAAAGATCCTAAACGTTCTGGACTTGGTTGCACACTTGGAAACCATACATATGTCTTCCAATTGTTTTCTTGTAAATTACTTTTCCAATCTCTCTTCCCAGTCTTTTCTAACCTTCTCTGTCTGATTCTAATCATTATTGTGCAATATTTTATATACCTTTCTGTTATAAATTCAAGTGAATACTCTACCACAGCAAGTCTTTCGCTTAAATTTTCCTTATCCTTTTCCCTTTGCCTGTACTCTGAGATCAAGCCCTGGTAGGGAAAGCAGTATCTAGCCTGCAATCCAATCCAAATGTCTTCTTGGCCTCATTTCACTCTATTATCTTTCCTGATTGAGTTATTTGCTCCCAATATCTTGGTTCCCTTGACAGATTTCTCCAGTAAATTCAAGCCCCCCTTGCCTATTTTCTGTACCCCTACTTGTAGTCATCCCTACCGGCAAAATTTCCTTTCTCTATTCTCGTACTGGATTAGATCATAGAATACTTTCTGCTACTTTATGAATACAATATTCTGTATGGTTGCTATTATTCTCCTTAAGGATCTATACATCCAAAATCCCACTCTCTCTCTCTGTTTCTTGAACTTCCCCATTGCTTCATCATCATCCCTCTCCACTTTTAATTATAACTCTCTGCTTGTGTTATGTATATGAGCCTTAACTGTGTAGCTCTAAAAATATCCCTTCAAATCAGGTAAACCTAAATCACCTTGTTCTACTGGAAGGATCAATTATCCTACTTATCTCTTGCCTTCTTTCCTAGATAAATTCCTTCAATTATTTATTCAATTACTTATTAACTATCATCCACAACTTCTCCACAGGTTGACAAAAGTATGCTTCTCTTGTATACAAGTCCAAAGGGACTAAAAACATTTTCACTGCTTGTATCTTACTATTCATATCCATAAAGCAAAGTTTTAAGTTTCTCAGTTTTTGTATTATCTTTTGTTTAGACTCTTCCCACATATCTGTAGTTATAATAGAAGCCTTTTTAATCCATAGTCCTAAATACTTCACCTTATGTCCCCATAAATATACGTACTGCTAAACCTAGTCATGTGTAATTACATAATTTAAAGCTATAGCCTTTGTTTTGTCCTCATTAATTTTATATCCAGAAAGAGCCGAAACTGTCTCAAAATGTTCCACAACACTGAGATGTACTTTTCTTTATCAGGTACAAAATAATACCATCTGCAAATAAAACCAATTTTCCTTGATGACCATACCAATCATATCATTGTATTTCAGAGTCCCTTATTTTCGTTGTCAATGGCTCTAAATATAAAGCAAATAATAAAGGGGAAAGAAGACACCCATATCTGGTTCCTCTGTTCATAGTTTATCTGAGAGGAAGCCTCTCTGATCCTTCATACATCCTTCCAATTAACCTTATTACTGTATAAGGGAATAAAAATGCTTCCAAATTTCCCGAGGAAAGATTATACATCACTGTTTCTATCTCATCACTTCCTAACCTATAGCGGATCTATATTACTTCACTGAAAAGTCATTTCAATGAAGCTGACGTCATTGACCCCAAATCAGTGAACTGAATTTCTCATGAAAGAACCCACAGAAAAAAAAAATTCACCAGGGAAAGTAATCGCATGGCCAACAGCACTTTGGAATGTAAACAGCAGTATATCAAACCCACCCAAGTGGGGGGACTTCACCTCCCTAAATATGGACACCAACTCTGAGATCATACTATGGTGGGGAAAAGGACGAAATTGTGCTATTGGCCAAGTGCTTCTTTTCCCTGGTGAAATCTTTTGCTGTAGTGAACGTTCGCAAAAATTCAGTTCGCTGATTTGGGGTCGATGAAGTCAACTTCGTTGAAATGGCTATTCAATGAAGTAATACAGACCCCTTAACTGCGAGTTGTTGAACCTTGTCTACCTATAATCTTGGCATAACTAAGTCTTCCATAAATATCTCCATCCATACTTTCTTGATTTCCACATTTCTTTGATTTATACAAATTTTCATAAACTTTCTGAAATATCTTTAAAACCTCAAGAGGATCTCTGATTATTTTTCTTGTTGCAGGTTTCCTAATTTTGGCAACAACCCCTTTAACATTTTGCTGCCTAAGTGGCTTGCTAAACGTTTTTGTGCTCTGGAGCGGTTATCAAAAAATAGTTGCTTAACTGCAATCTTTCTAAACTCATGTACATTATCCAGATATTTTCATTTTAGCACTCTGCATTTGTTCCTCCTCTTGTTCTGTGAGATGCTCCCTATTCTGCAACACGTTAACCTTTTTCAGCCCCTATAAGTAATTTCTATTACTTCTTAAACATATCTCTTTCTCTTTTATTTCAACTATATTTTTAAATTCCATTTTCATTTTATCTCAGTCCCTAGCTATAACTTCTGAAGATATTTTTAATTTCCCTAATAACTCTCAAAAATGTTCCCCTACCCATTCCTTAAATTTCTCTTTTTTTAACAAGTAGATGGGAAAGTACCAGTTTATTTTTTACTTCATTACCCTGCATGTTTACCTTAGTTTTTATTGGTGCATGATCAGAAATAGTTATTGGAAGTGTCGAAGCTTTCAATTAAATGCGCATGTTGCTGTGAAATATAATTTCTTTCTAGTCTAGCCTAGTTATTGTACCTTAGGAAATAATATGTAAATTCTGTCTGAATTCCTCCTACCGAATCACATGTTCCATACCAAATATATTAATACATTTCTTCAGAAATCTACTCTCTTGTTATATTGTCCCTTCTAGGTCCCCCGATACATCCTCACTATTGCAAATCAAATTCACAGTCCTCACCTATAAATAACAATCCCTGCTGAAAGCCGATTATTTTTCCCCACATTTTAAGGTCCATAAAAGCAGTTCTCGGTGGAATATAAATACATGCCATTGTAATCCTCCTCCCTTGTCAATAGCCCCTTATTACTATAAATCTACCATTTTGTCTTTTTTCCTCATATATTACAAATAGAGCCCCTCTAGCAATTAGTATTACTCCCCTGTTCCTCTGTCCCTGACATTGTGTGGAATATCCATTCTGAAATCCTTGCCTATCAAACTCACATGCTCATTTTTTCCAAACGTGTCTCCTGCAGCATTGCTACTTCCACTTCCCATTTCTTAATATAATTCAATACCATTACCTTTTTATCTATACCTGAAAGGCCATTCAAGTTTCAGAATAATGTGGACAGCATAGCCATCATGATTAAAAGCTATTCTTCATATGTATTATACATGGTAGAGTTTTTTTGAATGTGTACATCCAGCTTTTATGTTACATGGATATACTAATGTTTGGCAGGCTGATTATTTGCCTCTTCTTGTCTCCATTTGAACCCATGTCTTATTTTTCAAGACTTTTTGTTTTAATGAAAACTCTCAAACAAAAAACAAATTACAAAACATTCCCATCCCTATTAAACTTGGAACAAACAAACAAAACAACGTACATCTGCAAAACATGAAGTTTAACCCTCCCGAAGAGAAAAACTGCCCAAAATTGATGGCTGCACCTGCAGGCATTATCTAACCTAAAATTAAGGTTACCCATGCAAAAGCACATGCTACAGTATCTGCTCCCACTTACACTGATTGGTTTTCTCTCTTCCCCTCCCAGATATGAAAATTAACTTGTATGCTTTCAGAAAACATTAACTTTTAGCCCTAGGAAAACATGCACTGACTATCTTTAAATAAAACCTAACTTGAACTATATATTGTTCTATTAACTGCATTACAATATTAAGGCAGCTAGGGAGGTTGTTATGTCTTAGTCACTCCCCATTACGTCAAACTTATTTGTTTCCCTGAACTGCTTGCCATTGTACTCAATTTTGAATTTCACTCAGCAAAGAATACTCAGCATTCTGAAGATTAACTGCTTGCACCCACAGTTAGCTGGTCTCCAAGAAAATGTACTCAGCAATGAGTACTTGTAAATTTCACTCAGAAAAGAATGCAGAGCTGCCCTCAGCTGCAGAGATCTCAATTCCACTGACCATTTTCCAGTGGAAAACAAAGCAAGCAAGCTAACATCTTTGTAGCTGTAAGAAGCTCAGCATTTTCATGGCTTTCATCATTTTCTCTCATTTAAAGCCTACGTGCTTACAAAAAAGTACAGTTGTGTACAAACCATAAATGTAGATGTTCAAGTGTATACACTTGGGTTATCCTGCTGGCAGGCTACCCGCAGTCGGCCTGAATTCCAAAGTCTAGGTCCGGCGTCGGTTGCTGTCGCCTCTTCCCTGATGTCAGTGCGCCAGGGGTATAAAAGATGCAGCCGATGCCATTTTCTTCAGTTTTTCTTTCCCCAGATGTCAGGTGCCCCCAAATTGGTAGGCTGAAAATTATGCCAATAAGTATGCATGCACAAAAATAAACATTTCCTTCACCTACAAGCAAATACACCACATATAGGATAGAGAGGTACAGATAAGTCCCAGCAAAGAAAAGGTGGATGGTGGGTGGGTAACCTGGACTGCAACAGTGAATACACTCGGACATCTACATTTATGGTAGGTACACAACTGTACTATGTTCATCGTGCCTCACTGTTGCAGTCATTACACTTGGGTTGAATCCCAAAGCTGAGGTTGGGTGGCTGGGTCTAAAGAGAATTTGGAGAGGCTATAAGGCCCTGCAAAACTGCAGTGGTAAAGCCTGCTCTGGATTTAGAGTAGAGAGGTAAGTGGTAGTGCTTGGTAAAAGTGTGCACTGAACTCCAAGTTGCAGCCTCTAAAATGTCTTTGGTTGGTACTCCTCTGAGGAAGGCTGCTGAAGTGGCTGCTGCTCTGGTTGAGTGAGGCCTAATGCCCTTAGGCACTGATTTGCCATGTTGTGAGTAGCAGAAATGAATGCAGTGGCCTATCCATTTTTAAATAGTCTTCTTTGAGATAGCCTTTTCTTGTGATCCTGCAGCATATGCCACTAAAAGTTGCTCAGTCTTTCTGAAGGCCTTAGTTCTGTCCAAGTAGAAACGTAGCTATCTGTGTATGTCCAAAGAATGCAGGAGTCTCTCACCCTTATTCTGTGGGTTTGGACAAAAGTTAGGCAAATGAATAGTTTGGTTAAGGGCCACACTGGACATTACTTTAGGCATAATCTGAAGCATCTGTTGTTATTGACTGCCTGGCTGTGGGTAGGGTGAATGGCTGTCCCTTGCCGTGGTGACAGGCCTGTGCTCACTATCAAAACTTCTGTTGCAGGCAAGGAATGAGAGTAATTAATGTTTCCAGGCTGTGACAATGCTGAGTCCAAACACTTTTTAGATACCATTGTAGTTTCCTCATATGCAGTCTGGCATATGGAATTAGCAGAATGCAGGATGCCATGAAACCCAAAGCCTGCAGAATTTTTCTTGCAGATAACTGGGTCTTTGTTGCCAACATTTTGAAGTAAGAAGTCAGTTGCCTTTGTTTGTCTGACGTGAGATAAGCCATCTGGGCAGTTATATTTAAGCTTGCACCCAGGAATATTATCTCTTGAGAGGGTACTAGACTTGATTTCTTTTCTTTTACTGTGTACCGTAGGCAAATTAGTAATCTTTTTACAAACGCCAGATGCTTTAGTAGAATGTCTTTGTTCTCTGCTTGAATAAGGTAATCGACCAAGTAAGGATATATTTGAATTCCTCTTTGTCTGCAAAAAGCAATTACTGGTGCCAGGTATTTGTGAAGACCCTGGGCACAGTAGATAAGCCAAAGGGCAGTGCAGATAATTGGTAATGCATTGAGCCAGCTATGAATCTGAGGTATCTTCTGCAAGATTGTCCGATTGGAATATGCAGGTATGCCTCTTTTAGGTCCAAAGTTACAAGCCAAGCCTTCTTGCCCAGCATGGGCAGAAGCTGTTGCAGAGTCAACATTTTGAATTTTGGAACGTCCAGAAATGTGTTTAGCATAGACAGGTCCAGTATTGGTCTCCAGGCTTTGTCTTTTCTGGGTACCAAGACAAGTCTTGAGTAAAATCCTTGTCCCTGCTCTTGCTGTGGCTCTTGCTGAATGGCCCTCATGTCCATGAGCGATGAAACTTGTTTTTGTGCCTCTGCCCATTGATTGTGTGGCAGGTCTGGCATACCTTTTGCCCTTGGCAGGGTGTGAAAGTGGAACCTGTAGCCCTGGGACACTATATTCAAGATCCATTTGTCCTGGGTGATCATGTGCCAATTTTGAGAAAAAAGTGCTAGTTTTCCCCCTAAGGGGACTGCCAAAAGATAAGTGCTCGGTGCTGGCAGAAGAAAGTCATTTGGACTGTTTCCTATATGGGTGGGATTTGTCTTCTCCGCCTTTGGAGGTAGATGCGCCCCACTGTTTCAGCCTGCATGAGCCCTGGGGCTGGGATCTGCCTCTTTGTGGCCTGTCTGACACTGGAAAGGGCCAGTTCTTTGTAGGCCAGTTCCTGCTAAATCTGGGTGGCTGTACCTGTAAGAAATCCTTTACTGTTTGCATAGATTTAGCTTTGTCTTCCATTTTCTTCAACACCTCCTCTGCTTTAACACCAAATAAGATATCATGCTGTAATGGAGCATCTAATAATTTTGCTTTAACTTGATCAGGCAGATTCTGTTCCTTTAACCAAGCATGCCTACTAATGACAGAGCCCATAACTGCAGCCCTGCAAGAGGCCTCCAGAGAATCAAAACCACATTGCAATGTATGCTTTCCCACTTGTTCAGTTGCATGCAATAAATCCTGCATTTCCTTATTTTCCGCACAATCAGAATTTGACAACATTTTCTGTTTTAAAAGTGACATTAAGTATTGCTGATATTTAAGCATATGAAATTGACAATTTAAAGCCCTCACAGCCAAAGTAGCAGAAGTGTAAATCTTTTTTTCCCATCTGTCCAGTGCCCTTGAATCTCTATCAGAGGGGATAGGATTTTTTGCAGTAGAAGCCTTGACCCCTTTGGGACCCTGAGAAATAGTTTCTGGGTAAGCAGCAGGGTTTTTATAAAGGAATTTATGCGAGTCTGGAACCCTATAGTATCTGTCTGGTTTAACCGGGACAGGAGGTAAAGAGTCAGAGAAAGTCCGGACTTTGAAAATACATCTACAATGTCTAACACAGGAAGAATAGCTAAAGGCCTGTGCTGAGGAAGTAAAAGAAAATCTCTAAGCCTTTTCTTAGACTCGGAGTAGTCTTGGCTCTCCCAGTGGAAGTGCTCCCTCATGGTATGCAGGGTTTCCCCAAAAGAATAATCCTCAGGCGGTGAGGCTGAAGGGATAGATTCTTCAGCATCAGAATCCTCATAAGGAGGAAGAGAGTATCCCTGTTCAGAAGAGGAATCAGAGGAAATGGAAACCTGATCTGAAGATTCATATCCTAGGCCTCTTGTCAGGAGGGGGATGGGAACCCCTGATCAAGGTAATTATGTCTTCGGCCATTTTGAGCATCTGTTTTTTAGGCATGGTAGTCTGTCCAGGAGAATGCTGTACTTGTTTCTTTGTCTTTAATACTGCTTTAGTCTTTGCTTTGGAAGCTGAAGTAGGCTTTGCATATAACTGTGAAGGTCTGAAAACACCCTCAGAAGCCGATGCCTGCTCAGCGGCTCCAGACCCATCTGAGGGAATAGTTTCCGAGAGTCCAATACCTTGAGTATCCAGAGGCCTAGCTGGCTCCATGTGGGAGTTGTCAGTGGCCTGTGGCTCTGAGGTAGCGGGTGCCAGGGGCTTGCGAAAGCGTCTCACTGAGAACCGCGAACCGGAGACTGGCTTAGAGGAAGCCTCGTCATCGGTTTTGGACCTCGGATGCCTGTCCTTTTCTTTTTCCTTGCATTTTTTGTAAACTCCGGTCGTCGGCTGTTCCAATGGCATTATATAATTGAATCTTCAGCCAAAGTAATGAAAGGCAAAATCGAACAAACACTTAACAGTGCGTTGTTTAAATCTAGCACAAAACCGACAGCTAGCAACGTTGTGATCAGGGCCTAGGCAAGGAATACAGTAAGAATGAAAATCCTTATGAGGTATTTGCTTCCCACAAGAAATACAATTGTTAACTTTTTCTGACATCGGTCTGGAGCAAGAAAAGGGTTTTCCCAACGGGGTTCTTAGTGTTGATGAAGACTTTGGATCTGAAATTCGCTTTTGAAAATCTCAGGAATCGGCCGACCGGCACTTGGGAACTGCTTTTGCTTCGGGCACCGCGCAGCAAAAAAGACTGAAGAAAATGGCATTGGCTGCATCTTTTATACGCTTGGCGCACTGACGTCAGGGAAGAGGCGACAGCAACCGACGCCAGACCTAGACTTTGAAATTCAGGCCGACTGCGGGTAGCCTGCCAGCAGGATAACCCAAGTGTAATGACTGCAACAGTGAAACATGATGAACATCACTTCTTTACAGCTTAAACCAAAGGAAGTAATACAGACATTCACCCTTGCAAAAATAGAGAGAGAAAATATCCTAATTATACATATAATATAATCAGTGGACTTTTACACCCTACAGCAGCCCAAGATCACAGCATATGAACAGTAAACTTGCTTTTGCCCAGCCTTTTTTTCTCATGTTAATGCTATAAAACTATAATTTCTGTCTAGTCTAGCCTAGTTATTGCACCTTAGGAAATAATATGTAAAGTCTGTCTGAATTCCTCCTACTGAATCACATGTTCCATACCAAATATATTCATAAATTTCTTCAGAACTCTACCCTCTTTTGTTATAGTGCCTCTTCTACATCCCCCGATACATCCTCACTATTGCAAATCAAATTCCAGTTCCCACCTATAAATAACAGTCCCTGCTGAAAGCTGATTATTTCTCCCCAGATTTTAAGGTCCATAAAAGCAGTTCTCGGTATAATACAAATATGTGCCATTGTAATCCATCTCCCTTGTCAAAAGCCCCTTACTACTATAAATCTACCATTTTGTCTTTTTTCCTCATCTATCACAAATGGAGCCCCTCTAGCAATTAGTTTACTCCCCTTTTCCTCTGTCCCTGACATTGTGTGGAATATCCATTCTGAAATCCTTGACTATCAAACTTGCATGCTCATTTTCTTTCCAAATGTGTCTCCTGCAGCATTGCTACTTGCACTCCCCAATTCAATACTATTTTCATTTTTATCTATACCTGAAAGGCCATTCACGTTTCAGAATATTGTGGACAGCATAGCCATCATGATTAAAAGCTATTCTTCCCATGTATTATACATGGCGGGTTTTTTTGGAATGTGTACTTCCAGCTTTTATGTTACATGGATATACTAATGTTTGGCAGGCTGACTTTTTGCCTCTTCTTATCTCCATTTGAACCCATGTCTTATTTTTCAAGACTTTTTGTTTTAATGAAAACTCTCAAACAAAAAACAAATTACAAAACATTCCCATCCCTATTAAACTTGGAACAAACAAACAAAACTATGTACATCCTCAAAACATGAAGTTTAACCCTCCCGAAGAAAAACTGCCCAAAATTGATGGCTGCACCTGCACGCATTATCTAACCTAAAATTAAGGTTACCCATGCTAAAGTACATGCTATAGAGTCTCTGCTCCCACTTACACTGATTGGTGTCTGTTCTTGTTTTCTCTCTCTTCCCTTCCCAGATATGAAAATCAGCTTGTATGCTTTCAGAAAATATTAACTTTTAGACCTGAGAAAACATGCACTGGCTATCTTTAAATAAAACCTAACTTGAACTGTATAGGTTCATAGGTTCATACTAGGCTATCTGCCCTAGGGCATTTACAAGCCTAGCCAGTGTGTGTTTGGCTTTCGCCAAACTTCTTAGAATAGTTGACTGTGCCTCTGTATAGTAGGTCACAGAAGATAGCCCATTTAAGGTTAGTTTACCATGCCTCTGTCTAGCAGTGACACAGAAGAGATCCCAAGGGTAAATTTACGATCTCCCATCCAAACGTCAAGATTCTTCTTGAAGAGGGTCATTGAGGGGCTCTGTCTGACATGGACTGGGATTTTGTTCCAGAGTGAGGGGAGCCTCTGGGATATGAATTTGTCCCTCCAGCATGTTCTATTTATTTTTATATATTGTTGTATTAACTGCATTACAACACTAAGGCTGCTAGGGAGGTTATTTATATTTTACTTAACATTTGTTAACCAGGAAAGTCCGACTTGGAACAAAGCCAATTTTCAGCGGAGGCCCAGGGAGAAAGGCTCTAGATTGTTGTCTCTTATTCACTCCTCACATAACTTCAAACTTATTTTTTTCACTGAACTGCTTGCCATTGTACTTTAAAATGTG
>NC_056736.1:561810578-561859102 GCF_019279795.1 Protopterus annectens
TGATGGAGGAGTAAGACAATCCCTTTTCTAGGAGCTCTGCCAGGTAGTCCAGAAACAATGGCAGAGTGGCATGGGTGCTGTTGACCCCCTTGGCCTAGCAACAGATAGTAAATCTTTTCCATGTGGAGGAGGAGGATTTTCTGGTGCTAGGCCTTCTGGTCTCCTTAATAATGTTTAGAACCTGCCTGCTGAAAACTGGTGCCATCCACTTTTGGGGTATAAGCCATGTGGACAGCTTGAGTGTGGAGAGGTTTGGATGCAGTACCATCCCTTTCTTCTGAGTTAGAAGGATTGCTGTGAGAGGTAGGTTCATCGGAGGTTCTTTGGCTAGACTGTGGTACCAGTGCTGTCTGGGCCAGTCTGGGACAATAAGCATAGCGTTTGGTCTTTCCTCCCTGATCTTGAGAAGAACCCTGGGGATCAGGGACAAGGGGGGGGGTGTATACAAAAAACAGGTTGCCCCAGTGGAAGGATAGGGCGTCTACCCTCCATGCTTTTGGACGGAAGTCTCTGGAGCAGAACATGGTTAGTTGGCGGTTTCTGAGGTTGCAAAGAGGTCATTGCCTGGGTTCCCCCAGTTTTGGCTAATGTTGACAAAGGTCTCCCTGTGCAGCTGCCACTCGTGGGGATCCAGGAGGCTTCTGCTTAACTGGTCTGCCAAGGTGTTCTGTTTCCCTGGGATATACTGAGCTATCAGATGCAATCCCAGATTTAGGCTGACTGCCAGATTTGCATAGCTAAGCGACAAGGGGGGGTAAGAGTGAGTGCCCCCCTGCTTGTTTATGTACCACATTACTGTTGTGTTATCCATCTTGATTAAGAGCACTCCTGGTCTCATGTGTTATTTGAAAGCTAGAACTGCCCTGTGCACTGCCAGCACTTCTTTTAGGTTGATATGGAGGCCCTGAACCTCCTGTTCCCAAATGCCCTGAGTGCGCAAAGTTCCTTGGTGCGCACCCCCCCCCCCCCAGGCTGTGTCTGATGTGTCTGTGGTGATTGTCTGGCCCTGTGGGAGAGTGATGAAGGGTAGACACTCGTTCACTTGTTCAGGGTATGCACCTCTGCCCACCATAAGAGCAAGCTCCTTCCTTAAACAAGGGTTCTGGGGCGGCTGGTGTTCCAGTGACTGTGAGTGCTGGCACCAGAGGTTTCTGTGGTACCCTTGTAGCTTCCTCATGTGTAGTCTGGCTAAGGGTACCATCAGGACGCAGGAGGCCATGTATCCCAGTGCTTGCAGGAATTTCCTTGCTGTGAAGTGGGTCCTGCAGGCCAGCTGTGTAAAGTAAGAGTGGAGGAAGCTCTGCTTCTATGGAGTGAGGTAGGCTGTTTGTGTTGAAGTGTCCAGTACAGCTCCCAGGAGGGTTAACCTTCTACTGGGGTGAAATTGGGACTTCTCTAGGTTGATAGTGAATCCCAGAGAGGATAGGAGAGTTTGAACAAAGGTGAGGTCCTCCAGGAGTTTGTGCTTTGTGTCTGACTGGATGAGGCAGTTGACCAGGTAGGGGTAGATCCGTATGCCCTTCTGTCTGCAAAAGGCAATGACAGGAGCCAGGCACTTGGTGAAGACTCTGGGAGTAGTAGATAACCCAAAGGGCAGAGCAGAGAACTGAAAGTGTTGTGATCCTGCTCTGAAGTGCAGGAAACTCTTGCAGGACTTCCTTATTGGGATATGGAGGCAGGCATCCTTCAGATCTAGGGTCACTAGCCGAGCATGTGAAATCAGCATTGGTAAAAGCTTGTGTAGGGTCAGTATTTTGAATTATGGGACCAAGAGGGACAGATTCAGAGTGGATAGGTCTAGAATAGGGTGCCAGGTGCCCTCCTTTCTGGGTATTAGGAACAGTCTGGAATAAGACCCTTTTCCGATCTGTTCCTCTGGTACAGGTTCCACGGCACCTTGGGCATAAAGCTTTTGGATCTGACAGACTGCTTCTGCCCTCTGATTTGCTTGTACATCTGGGAAGCCTGAACATCTGGGGTTTTCTTTGAAAGAGAATCTGTACCCGCTGGCAATAATTTTTAGGAACCGTAGATCTGAGGTGATGGTTTTCCAGTTGTGTAGGAAGAGGAAGAGTCTTCCTCCTAGTCTCTCTGGGGAGATGTGGGGCATAGGCAAAGGGGGAGAGTCACTGTGACTCCTTGGAGAAGGTAGTGGGTTTAGAACTCCTTTGCCTAGGTGTTGTATAGGTCCATTGTCTGGATCTCCTATTGGCTTTGTGGCTGGTGGCTGGTGCCTGGAAGGCCCTGCTCTGCACCCCTTCCTCTGGAAAGGTTTTGTCTGGGCAGAAAAGGACCAATGCTTAGTGGGGAAGTTCCTACTGAAAGTACAGTTTTGTACCTACCATAAATGTAGATGTTCGAGTGCTAATACAGCTGCAGTCATAACAGATGGGCTGTCCTGCCATCAGGCGGGTCCTCGGTCGGCCGAATTCCAAAGTCCTGGTCCGGCGTCGGTTGTCGTCGCTTCTTCCCTGACGTCAGTGCGACAGGGGTATAAAGGAACCAGCCGACGCCATTTTCTTCAGTTTTTCTTGCCCCAGATGTCAGGTGCCCTCAGGAGGAAGGCAATACTTAAACACATGTCATAAAAGCATTGCAGTAATGTTCTAAAACAGTAGTTGCAAGCAAATACACCATAAAGGAATGCCCCAATCAGGCTGTATTGCATGGGTGTTAATCATTATGCTTGTCCCAGTGGGGATGGAGGGAGGGAAACCTGGACTGCAGCTGTATTAGCACTCGAACATCTACATTTATGGTAGGTACAAAACTGTACTATGTTCATCGTGCATACAGCTGCAGTCATAACAGATGGGTAGAATACCAAAGCTAAAAAGAGGGTGGAAGGCACTAGGAGGAACTAGGAGGAGCCAGTATACCCTGCAAAACTGCAGTGGCAAAGCCTGCTCTAGATTTGGAGTATAAGGGCAGGTGATAGTGTTTGGAGAAAGTGTGTACAGAACTCCAAGTGACAGCTTCTAAAATCTCTTTGGTAGGAACCCCCGTGAGGAAAGCTGCAGTTGTGGCAGTGGCCCTGGTAGAGTGAGACCTGATGCCTGTAGGTACAGTTTTACCATGAAAGGAGTAACAAAAGCATATGCAGTAGGCTATCCATTTAGAAATTGTCTGTTTAGAAACAGGCTTTCCTTGAGCCCCAGAAGCATAGGACACAAAGAGTTGTTCTGTTTTTCTAAAAGGCTTTGTTCTGTCCAGGTAGTAGCATAGCTGTCTATGAATGTCCAAGGAATGCAATAGTTTCTCACCCTTGTTTTGAGGGTTAGGATAGAAGGTAGGCAAATGGATAGTTTGATTCAAGGCTACCTTAGATACTACCTTTGGCATAAAGGAAGGATTGGTCCGTAAGGAAACTCTGTCCTGATGGAATATGATGAAGGGCTGCACAGCCATGAGGGCTTGTAATTCCGAGACCCTGCGAGCTGAGGTGATAGCCAGTAAAAAGGCTGTTTTCCAGGACAGATATTGCAGGTCTGCTGAGGCTGCTGGCTCGAAAGGATCCAAAGTAAGTTTCTCTAGGATGAAATTGAGATCCCACGCAGGTACTGGTTTGTTTCCTTGGCGGTTTTATATTCTTAACCCCTCTGAGGAACTGTCTTAGGAGGGGGTGCGAGAATAAAGGAGGATCAGTTATGTATTCTGCAGAAATGGCTGAGGCATGAATTTTGATGGAAGAGAATGAGAGTCCACTCTTTAGCAATTCAGCTAGGTACTGCAATATTTGAGGTAAATTCAGTATTCTAGGGTCCTGGCCCTTTTTCTCATTCCACACACAAAACCGTTTCCATTTGGCGGAATAGGCTTTTCTAGTAGAGGGTCTCCTGGCCTCCAAAATAACATCCTGTACCTCCTTGAATAGTAGGGTCTGTTGTGATTTCAAGGAATGTTCCATGCTGCCAGACTGAGTGATTTCAGTTGGCTGTGAAGAGTTTTGAAGTTGTGCTGAGTCAGAAGAAGAGGCATCAGAGGCAGGATCCATGGTGGGGAGTGCGTCAAGCTCTTCAGGACTGGATACCAGTGTTGTCTTGGCCAGTCTGGAGCTATGAGAATCATATTTGGTCTGTCTGCTCTGGTTTTTAATAGAACCTTGGGCAGCAGAGGAAGAGGCGGAAAGGCATAAACTGTCATTGCTGTCCAACTGAAAGAGAGAGCGTCCACTTTCCAGGCCTGTGGATGAAAGGTCCTTGTGCAGAATTTTTCCAATTGGTGATTTTTGTGGGAGGCAAAGAGATCTATGTCTGGCCTTCCCCATGCTTGTGTTATCTGTGTAAAAACTTGAGGATGCAACATCCATTCGTGTGGATCTGTCATATTTCTGCTTAGGTTGTCTGCCAGTGTGTTTTCTTTGCCTGGCAGGAACTGTGCCTGAAGTTCGATTTGTAATTCTAATGCCATGTTCCAGAGAGACATGGCTAGCCTGCATAGGGGGATATGAATGAGTTCCTCCTTGTTTGTTTATGTACCACATTACTGTGGTGTTGTCTGTCCTTATCAATAGCTAACCTGGATGCAGCAGGTCTCTGAAGGCCATAATTGCATTTATTACTGCTAGCATTTCTTTTTGATTGATGTGTAGGTGCTTTTGCCTTCGGGACCATCTGCCCTGAATGCACCGATCTGTCATGTGCACCCCCATGCGTAATCTGAGGCATCTGTTGTGATGATTTGACTTGCTTGAGGCTTGCAAAATGGGAGGCCTGTGTTTATTTGGCATGCCTGAGCCCACCACAGAAATTCCTTTTGTAGACATGGAATTAGTGGTATTACTGCTTCCAAACTGTGGCTGTGCTGAGACCATAGGTTTTTCAGGTACCATTGAAGTTTTCTCATATGTAGCTTTGCATATGGGATTAGTAGTATGCAAGATGCCATGAATCCCAGAGCCTGCAGGATTTTCCTTGCAGTTAGCCTGGTGAACGTTGCCAGTGTTCTGAAGTACTGTGTTAGTTGCCCTTGTTTCTCTGGCGTGAGGTAAGCCATCTGGGTGTTTGTATCCAAGTTGGCACCCAGGAAAATTGTTGTTTGTGAGGGTATTAGTCTTGATTTATTTTTGTTGACTGTATATCCCAGAGACTTCAACAACCTTATTACAAAGGCCAGGTGTTTCATTAATATGTGCTTGCTGTCCGCTTGGATCAGGCAGTCATCCAAATAAGGGTAAATTTGAATCCCTTGCAGTCTGCAGTAGGCAATCACTGATGCCAGGCATTTTGTGAACACTCTGGGCGCAGGAGATAAGCCAAATTGCAATGCAGAGAATTGATAATGTGATGAACCTGCAAGAAATCTGAGGTATCTTCTGCAATCTTGTCTGATTGGGACATGCAGGTATGCCTCCTTGAGGTCCAGTGTTACCAGCCAACACTCCTTGCCCAGCATGGGAAGAAGTTGCTGCAGTGTGAGCATCTTGAATTTTGGCACTAGTAGGAATGTGTTTAGGATGGATAGGTCCAAAATAGGTCTCCAATCTTTGCCCTTTCTTGGTACCAGGAATAGTCTGGAATAAAAACCTTGACCCTGTTCTTGTGCAGGAACCTCTTGTATTGCTTTCATGTTCATGAGGTCTAAAATTTGTTTTTGTGCCTCTGCCCTTTGATTGTGTGGCAGATTTGGCATGCCTCTCATTTTTGGAAGGGTGTGAAAGTGGAATCTGTAGCCTCTGTCTATAATGTCCAGGATCCATTTGTCTTTTGTCACAATATGCCAATTTTTGGAAAATAATGCCAGCTTTCCACCCAAAGGTTCTGCCAACTGTGTTTTGCTTGGCATGCAAAGGGGAAAGTCATTGGTTCTGTCCATTGTCTGCCTCTAAAGGAACCTTGAGATTGCCCTCTGCCCCTCGGGCGCCTGTATCTGCCTCTTTGGGGTCTGTCCGCGGCTGGAAAGGACCAATTTTTTGAAGGCCAATTTCTACTGAAACGCGGAGGCTGTACCTGTAGGAAATCTTTTACTGTTTGCATTGATTTTGCCTTTTCCTCCATTTTCTTTAAAACTTCCTCAGCTCTAACACCAAACAATACATCTTTCTGTAAAGGTGCATCCAGTAATTTAGCTTTGACATGGTCTGGTAAGGTATGCTCTTTGAGCCAAGCATGTCTATGTATGACTGATCCTGTAACAGCAGCTCTACATGAGGCCTCCAAAGCATCAAACCCACATTGCAAGGTATGTTTACCCACTTGTTCTGCACTATGCATCAAATCCTGCAACTCCTTCGAATCTGGTTGTTCAGGCTGAGACATTTTACTTTTCAATTGAGACAGCAGAAACTGCTGATACTTTAACATATGGAACTGGCAGTTTAATGCCCTCATGGATAAGGTGGCCGAGGTGTATACTTTTTTCCCCCACCTATCTAAAGCTCTGGAGTCCCTCTCTGAAGGTAGTGGATTTTTAGCAGTGGAGGCTTTAATACCCTTGGGGCCTTGAGATATAGTTTCTGGGTCAGCCGTATGGCTTTTGTATAGAAATTGGTGTGAATCAGGAACCCGGTAATACCTGTCAGGCTTGACTGGGGCTGGAGGTAAGGAGTCCGAGTTGAGGCAAGACTCCGAGTATACATCATCAAGAATATCTAATACCGGAGGAATAGCCAGGGGCCTGTGTTGAGGGAGCAGGAGAAAATCCCTAAGCCTTTTCTTTGAGTCTGAATACTCTTGGCCTTCCCAATGGAAGTGTTCCCTCAAGGTATGTAAGGTTTCCCTGAAAGAGTAATCCTCAGGAGGGGAGGCAGAAGGGATGGACTCCTCTGCATCAGAATCTTCATAGTGGGAGTAAGAGTGTTCCTGGTCGTCTGAATGTTCAGAAATAATGGAAGCTTGGTCTGAGGAGGGGGATTCTTCCTCCACTCTGGGTCTTTTTTCGTGGGGGGGGGGGGTGAGAACCCCTGATAAGTGTAATAAGGTCCTCAGCCATTTTGAGCATCTGCTTTTTTGGCATGGGACCCTGAGAAGGGCCCCGTGAGGTTTGTTTTTTAGCATGCATGGCTGTCTTAGACCTAGAGAGGGCCTTGATGGAGAAAGAGGAGGAAGGCCTGAAGACACCATGTGAGAGAGTAGATTTTTCTAAGGCCTGAGTATCACTGCCAAGCGTGGCTTCGGTATCTACATTCATGGTGTGGGCCGAGGAGCCTGCGACCTCGGGTACAGAGGACACTGCCAAAGACATGTCGTCGGTAGTCAGGGGCTGCATAGGCGCCTCACTGAGGACCGGAGTACTTTCCGTCGGCTTTAGCGTGGTGTCCGTGGAGGCCGCGGACCGCATGTGTCGGTCCTTGTCTTTGCATTTTTTTCGTCAAAAGTGGAGTCGAAGTATCCGACGACATAATATAATTGAACTTTTTGCCAAAAAGGTGTTGGGCGCACTCCGCCCGACGCTTAATGGTGCGTTTGTTGAAGGAGGCACAAAAATTACAGGCCGAGACGTCGTGGTCTGGGCCTAGGCAAGAGATGCAAAGGGACTGGAAATCCTTATGCGGTATTTACTTCCCACAAGAAATACAATTATTAGCTTTGTCTGACATCGGTCTGAGGCAAGAAAAGTTTCCCCAATGGGGTACTTAGCTTTCAAGAAGACTTCGGTTTGCTGATATTCATAATTTCAGGAGCTGGCCGACCGGCACTTGCGAACGGCTTCTGCTTCGGGCACTGCGCGGCAAGAAAGACTGAAGAAAATGGCGTTGGCTGGTTCCTTTATACCCCTGTTGCACTGACGTCAGGGAAGAAGCGACGACAACCGACGCCGGACCAGGACTTTGGAATTCGGCCGACCGAGGACCCACATGACGGCAGGACAACCCATCTGTTATGACTGCAGCTGTATGCACGATGAACATCCTGGGAGGCTGTACCTGCAAACAATCCCTCACAGTCTGCACAGACTTGGCCTTGTCTTCCATTTTCTTAATAACCTCCTCAGCTTTGGGTCCAAACAGCTGGTCCTTATCCAGAGGGGCGTCTAATAACTTGGACTTTATCTGGTCAGGCAAAGGCTGCTCCCTTAACCATGCATACCTTCTGATCACACAGCCGGTAACTGCAGCCCTGCTGGAAGCCTCCAAGGCATCAAACCCACAATGCAGGGAATGCTTGGCTACTTTGGAGCTGGAAGATATAAGATCCGTTAGTTCCCTAGTAGCACTGCTGTCTGGTAAGGTGGACATTTTCTATTTTAATAATTCCAGAACATTTTGCTGGTATTTCAGCATATGGGATTGGAAATTCTGAGCTCTAATGGCTAAGGTAGCCAAAGTGTAGTTGCCTAGTCTGTCTAAGGTTATGCTCCCTTTATCAGTTGGAATTGGGGTTTTAGAGGAGCTAGCCCAAGCCCCCTTAGGACCCTGAGTAATCACCTCTGGATCAGCTCTAGGGTTTTTAAAAAGATACTTGTGGGTGTCTTGCACCCTATATCTGTCTGGCTTTCTGAGGGCAGGGGGAAGTAAGTCTGGGGTGAGTGCAGATTTCAAAAAGACATCCTCCACCACATCCAGGATTGGGGGGGGCATGGCCAGAGGTTTATGCTGTGGTAGGTCAAGAAATTCTCTCAGTCTCTTCTTTGACTGTGGGTAATCCTGTGCCTCCCAGTGAAAATGTTCCCTGAAGGAATTTAAAAAGTTTCCCCGAAAGAGAGGTCCTCAGGAAGGGAGGCAGCAGGAATGGGGTTGTCAGCATCAGAGTCCTCAAATGTTGCAAAAGGCTGGTCTTTAGTGACGGACTCTTGTGATTCAGAACCCTCTGACTCCTGGTCAGAAAGAGCCTCAGGGGGAAGTGTCCCTCTTTAGCTGGGGTGGTTTGGGCAGGCTGGCTTCCACTAATTACAGTGATCAAATCTCCTGCCATTCTGAGAAGCCTCTGTGACTGCGTAGCAGGCTGGGAGGAAGGAGGTCGGTGGCTGGGTCCCTGGGAGGGGGTCATTTTTGGTGTAGTCTTCGTCTTAGGCCTGGTGGATTCTGAGGCCTTCTACAAAGGTAGTCTAACCAGCGATGTGGTTGTTGGTCTGTGCCTGGCGTCAGTTGTTGGTACTGTCTCTGTGGAAGCCGGTGCCTGTGAAGCGGCTCCGGACCCAACCACATGACTGAAGGTCAAAGTACCGGCAGGAAAAGGTGAATCTGGCAGC
The DNA here is from genome assembly GCF_019279795.1 of Protopterus annectens. Classification (NCBI taxonomy): domain Eukaryota; kingdom Metazoa; phylum Chordata; order Ceratodontiformes; family Protopteridae; genus Protopterus; species Protopterus annectens. The sequence continues at coordinate 561,819,708 of NC_056736.1, forward strand.
ATACAAACGGGTCTCTGTAGAGGCCTGGGATGGTTCCTCGGCTGGCGTCAGGGGCTGTGAAGGCACCTCACTGAATTCAGCAACAGTAGTGGGAGGAAGGCTAGATAATTTTGGACTGGAGTCGTACAAAGTCCTTTTTTTTTATCTTTCTTTTTTCTAGGTAAATCAACAGTCGTCTGACCGAACGACACCATTTTACGATGAGAAAAAGAGTCGCTAAAATGTCTAGCTACAATATCCACTCTTCTCCTAATAGTTCTGGCATTAAACAAACCACAGAACAGACATCCAGGGACGCCATGGTCTGGGCCTAGGCAGGTGACGCAGAAGGTATGGAAGTCTTGGTGTGGGAGCTGTTTTTCACAAAGTACAGTTGTGTACACCTACCGTAAATGTAGATGTTCGAGTGTCTTCACTGTTGCAGTCATGACTGTAGGGTTCTCCCCTGCCGGCAGGCAGCCCGCGGTCGGCCAGAATCCCAAAGTCTGGGTCCGGCGTCGGCTGTTCAACCATGCTCCCTGACGTCAGAGCGCCAGGAGTATAAAGCTAACAGCCAACGCCATCTTCTTCAGTTTTTCTTACCCCAGATGTCAGGAGTCCCAAAATGAAAAAGGTCCCATAACCTATGCAAATACACCTCAAAAGAATGATGAAGAAAAAATAAGAGGGGATAGGAGGGAGGGAAACCCAGACTGCAACAGTGAAGACACTCGAACATCTACATTTATGGTAGGTGTACATAACTATACTATGTTCATCGTGTTTCACTGTTGCAGTCATGACTATAGGGTAGAATCCCAAAGCTGAGAAGAAGGGAAGAGGTCATAAAAAAGAAGGGGCGGCTAAAAGTCCCTGCAAGACTGCAGAAGCAAAGCCTGCCCTAGACTTAGAGTATAGAGGGAGATTGTAGTGCTTAGAAAAAGTATGCACTGAACTCCAAGTTGCAGCTTACAAAATGTCTTTGGTAGGAACTCCTCTGAGGAAGGCTGCAGAAGTGGCAGCAGCTCTGGTGGAATGAGTTTGAATACTCCCTGGGATTTGCTTTCCATGGTGAGAATAACAAAATCTGATTCCATGAGCAATCCATTTAGAAATGGTCTGTTTTGAAATGGCTTTACCTTGTGAACTAGAGGCATAAGAAATAAACAATTGTTCAGATTTTCTGATGTCCTTGGTTCTGTCCAGATAAAAACATAGCTGTCTGTGTACATCCAAGGAATACAAGATCCTTTCCCCTTTATTTTGAGGATTTGGAAAAAAGGTTGGTAAGTGGATAGTTTGATTTAAAGCCACTTTGGAAACCACCTTAGGCATGAAAGTAGGATTAGTCTTCAAAGATACTCTGTCTTGATGAAAAATAATATATGGTTCCACAGTCATAAGAGCTTGTATCTCTGAAACCCTCCTGGCAGAGGTCAGAGCCAACAGAATAGCTGTCTTCCAAGATAAAAACTTGATGTCTGAAGAAGCAGCAGGCTCAAAAGGAGGCAAAGTTAGCTTTTCCAAAACATAATTGAGATCCCAAGCAAGAATGGGAGGAGATCTGGGAGGTCTCAAATTCTTGGCTCCTCTAAGAAATTGTCTCATGAGCTCGTGGGAAAAGATGGGAGGATCCGTATTATAATGAGCAGAAATAGCATAGGCATGTATCTTAATGGAAGAAAAAGAGAGACCCTTATGTAAGAGGTCTGACAAGTAGAGTAAGATTAAAGCAATGTTAGGCAGAAGATGATCAGAATCCTGACCCTGCATCCAAAAACAAAATCTTTTCCATTTCCTAGCATAGGATTTTCTAGTGCTAGGATGTCTAGCTTCTAAAAGGACATCCATAACCTGCTTGGGTAGAGAAGAAGGAATCAAAGGTCCTGGATTAACCCAGGCTGCCAGGCAGAGAGTTTTGACCTGAGAGTGTAGAAAGTACAGTTTTGTACCTACCATAAATGTAGATGTCCGATAGATATGCAACTGTAGTCCTGACATATGGGTTGTCCTGCCTCAGGCAGCCCTCGGTCGGCCGGATTCCAAAGTCTGGGTCCGGCGTCGGCTGATGTCGCCTCTTCCCCGACGTCAGAGCGGCTGGGGTATAAAAGCAGCAGCCGACGCCATCTTCTTCAGTGTTTCTTGCCCCAGATGCCAGGTGCCCTCCAAGGAAGACTAAATTTAGAGAATGGAGGAAATTCCAGAAATGCACAACAGTAATAAACAGATACACCATAACAGATATCCCCAGCTAACTAGAAAAAAGGGGATGGACCCAAAAAAGAGAATTACTGAGGGGTAGGAGGGAGGGAAAACCTGACTGCAGTTGCATACCTATCGGACATCTACATTTATGGTAGGTACAAAAAGTACAGTTTTCTCCCACTAACATATGGATTGTCCTGCCTCAGGCAGCCCTTCGGTCGGCCGGATTCCAAAGTCTGGGTCTGGCCTCGGCTGATGTCGCACTTCACCCGACGTCATAGCTGCTGTGGTATAAAGGCATCAGCCGACGCCATTTTCCTCAGTGTTTCTTGCCCCAGATGCCAGGTGCCCTCTAGGAAGGCTAAATTTGGATAAATGCAAATAATTCCAAACAGTAGAGAGCAAAAATTATATATATATATATATATATACATATATACAAAACAAATACACCATAATCATTTCCCCCATTTAGCTGAAAAAGGGATAGATACCCTAGGAATACCACAGAGGGGAAGGAGGGTGGGTAATCCTGACTGCAGATGCATACCTATCGGACATCTACATTTATGGTAGGTACAAAACTGTACTATGTCCTTCAAGGATGCATCTGCAGTCCTAACATATGGGTAGAATACCATAGCCAAACTGGGGGAGGAGGCACTAAGATAAAGATGGTGTAGTCAAGATCCCTTGCAACACAGCAGTTGCAAAACCTGCTCGGGATCTGGAGTATAAAGGGAGGTTATAATGCTTGGCAAATGTATGCACGGAGCTCCAAGTAGCAGCTTCTAAAATGTCTTTGGTAGCCACTCCTCGTAGGAAGGCTGTTGTGGTGGCTGTAGCTCTTGTGGAATGAGGTCTGATATTTTCAGGAGTTGTCTTTCCATGAAAAGAGTAGCAAAATCGGATGCAATTTCCTATCCATTTTGAGATTGTCTGTTTTGAAATTGCTTTTCCTTGCATTCCTGTTGCATATGCTACCAAAAGTTGGTCAGTTTTTCTGTTGGTCTTAGTTCTGTCCAGATAGTAGCGTAATTGTCTGTGTACATCCAAGGTATGTAGCAGTCTTTCCCCCCTGTTCTGTGGGTTGGGGAAGAATGTAGGTAAATGAATCGCTTGGTTCAATGATACTCTGGAGACCACTTTTGGCATAAATGTAGGGTTGGTTCTCAGAGACACTCTATCCTGATGGAAGATAAGGAAGGGCTGTACTGCCATTAATGCCTGTAATTCAGATACCCTTCTTGCTGAAGTGATTGCTAGCAGGAAAGCAGTTTTCCAAGACAAGAACTGTAAATCTGCTGTTGCTGCTGGTTCAAAGGGAAGTGTCAACTTTTCCAGCACAAAGTTGAGATCCCATGTAGGTAAAGGTGGTTTCCTTGGAGGCTTTACGTTTTGATTCCTCTCAAGAACTGTCTGAGTAGAGGATGAGAGAAGACAGGAGGATCCATGTTGTATTCTGCTGAGATTGCTGATGCATGAATCTTAATGGAGGAGTAGGACAGGCCATTGTGGAACAGTTCTGCTAAGTATTCCAGGATGTGTGCTATGTTTGCCAATGAGACATTTTCTCCCTTTGCTGCACTCCAAATGAGGTATCTTTTCCATTTGGCTGAATAAGTTTTCCTTGTGGAGGGTCTGCGAGCCTCCAGGATAATGTCCTTAACCCTCTGAGATAAATCTGTTATTTTGTTTTATGCAATATTCCAAGCAGCTAGCTGCAGTGTTTTCAAGTTTGGATGTAGGATCTTGTAGTTGTTCTGTGTTAGAAGTAAGGGACATAGAGGTAGAGGCCATGTGTGTCTGAGACATGCTTCTCAGTAGCGGGTACCAATGTTGCCTCGGCCAGTCTGGAGCTATCAGGATTACCCTTGGCTGATCCTCTTTGATCTTCAGTAGGACTTTGTACATCAAAGGAAGAGGTGGGAATGCATATGCTGTCAGGTTTTTCCAGCTGAAGGAAAGGGAGTCCACCCTCCAAGCAAGTGGGTGGTATGCTCTTGTGCAGAATTTCTTCAATTGGTGCTTGTGTGGGGAGGCGAACAGGTCTATCTCTGGTAGTCCCCATTTCTTTGTTATGGTTTTGAAGATATCTGGATGCAGCATCCATTCGTGAGCATCCGTGGTAGTTCTTTTTAAGGTGTCTGCTAGTGAATTTTCTTTTCCTGGTACAAATCTGGCCTGAAGTTGAATGTTGAGATTCAGGGCCACATTCCACAGGTCCATTGCCATCCAGCATAGAGGATATGAGTGTGTACCTCCCTGTTTGTTGATGTACCACATGACTGTGGTATTGTCCGTCCTTATCAGCAGGTGACCTTGTTGAAGGAATGGTCGGAATGCCTGGATTGCATGTTTCACTGCCAGCATCTCTTTTAGATTTATGTGTAGATTCAGCTGGTCTTGGGTCCATAGGCCTTGTATGCACTTGTCCACCATGTGTGCCCCCCAGCCTAGGTCTGAGGTGTCCGTGGTGATGGTCTGGATTGGATGAGGTTTGTGGAAAGGCAGTCCTCTGTTCAACTGACAGGCCTGAGCCCACCACTGGAATTCTTGCTTCAGGCATGGAATTATTGGAATCTGGGCTTCTAGACTGTGCTTGTGTTGAGACCATACATTCCTTAGGTACCATTGCAACTTTCTCATATGCAGCCTGGCATGCGGAATCAATATTATGCAGGATGCCATGTAACCCAGGGCTTGCAGGACTTTCCTTGCAGTAAGCTGAGTTTGTGTTGTTAATGTCATGAAATATACTGGTAGTTGCTTTTGTTTTTCTTCTGTGAGAAAAGCCATCTGAGTTGATGTATCCAGTTCTGCACCCAAGAATGTTATCCTTTGGGATGGTACTAGTCTTGATTTTTGCATGTTGACTGTGTATCCCAAGGCTTGCAACAGTTGTATGACCTTTTCCAAATCTTTTGTTAACTTTGCCTTGTTGTCCGCTTGTATTAGGCAGTCGTCCAGGTATGGGTAAATTTGAATTCCCTGAAGCCTGCAATGAGCAATTACTGATGCCAGGCATTTCGTGAATACTCTGGGTGCAGTAGATAAGCCAAAGGGCAATGCTGAGAATTGATAATGCTCTGATCCTGCAAGAAATCTGAGGTGTCTTCTGCAATCTGGTCGTATAGGGACGTGCAGGTATGCCTCCTTGAGATCTAGAGTCACCAGCCAAGACTCCTTGCCCAGCATGGGAAGAAGTTGCTGGAGGGTCAGCATTTTGAATTTTGGAACAATGAGGTATGTGTTCAGAGCGGACAAGTCGAGAATAGGTCTCCATTGATTTTCTTTTCTTGGTACAAGGAAAAGCCTGGAGTAAAATCCTTGGCCTTGTTCCATAGCTCTCATCCTTAGTAAGTTGTTGATTTGTCTTTGAGCCTCTGTTTTTGGCTTGGTGGTAGGTTTGGCATTCCTCTCTTTTTTGGTAGAGTGTGGAAGTGAAACCTGTAGCCTTTGTCTATTGTTTGTAAAGTCCATTTGTCTCCTGTAATGTAATGCCAGTTGTTGGAAAATAAAGCTAGTTTTCCGCCCAAGGGTGCTTCCAGTTGTTCCCTGGTAGGCGGAATCAGAGCCAAGTCATTGTGTCTGCCCTGTGGAAGTGGTTGTAGTTGAATCTGTGGCAGTACTTCTCTGGTTGGTAGGTTGCCACTGACGTCCCCTGTAGGCACCCCTGGATTGACCTCTGCCTCTTGGGTGTCTATTTCTGCCTCTGTGTACTCTGGAGGTGTCTGGAAAGGACCAATTCTTCGAAGGCCAATTTCTGCTAAACCTCAGAGGTTGGACCTGTAAGAAATCCTTGACTGTTTGGACAGATTTTGCTTTTTCCTCCACCTTCTTTAGAACCTCCTGTGCAGGGGAGCCAAACAAACTTTGTTTCTCCATAGGAGCATCTAGGAGTTTTGACTTAACATGGTCTGGTAAGGATTGTTCTTTTAACCAGGCATGCCTTCGAATCACTGTTCCAGTCATAGCTGATCTAAAGGAAGCCTCCAGTGCATCATAGCCACATTTTAAGAAATGGTTACTGACCTGCTGAGAGTTATGTACCAAATCCTGAAGGGACTTGCGGTCTATAGGTTCAGGAGAGGACAGTTTTTTATTTAGCTGGTCTAACAAAAATTCCTAGTACTGAATCATGTGAAATTGACAGTTTAAGGCCCTGGTCGAAAGAGTAGCAGAAGTATAAACCTTTTTACCCCATCTCTCTAATGCTCTAGATTCCCTTTCAGAGGGGAGAGGATTTTTGGCAGAAGCAGCTGCCACAGCTTTTGGGCCCTGTGAAATGGTTTCAGGATCTGCAACAGGAGCCTTATACAAATGGTAGTGTGTGTCCGGGACCCTGTAATATCTGTCAGGCTTGGCAGGGGCCGGAGGAAGAGAATCAGGGGCAGTACAGGCATCATTATATGCATCATCAACAACTGTTAGTACTGGAGGAATGGCTAAAGGCCTATGCTGTGGTAAGTGTAAGAAAGTCCTTAGCCTTTTCCTTGAATCTGAAAAATCCTGGCCCTGCCATTGAAAGTGTTCCCTCATAGCATGTAAGGTTTCCCCAAAAGAACATTCTTCAGGAGGAGAGGCAGAAGGAATGGAGTCTTCTGCATCAGAATCCTCATAAGGAGAATATGGGCCTTCCTGAGGGTCTGAGATATCTGAGTCATCCGAGGAATAGTCTGTAGAAACAGGTTCGGGTTCAGTCCTAGGCCTCTTATCTGGAGGGGGTTGAGAGGCCCTGTCTGGGTGAGGTTGGGATCCCCTGATCAAAGAAATGAGATCCTCAGCCAGGCTGAGCATTTGAGAACTAGAGGTAGGCCTTTGTGAGGGAGTTTTAGCAGGTAAGGCCTTAGAAGATTTAGCTGCTTTAGCCCTGGAAAAAGCCTTGATAGACATAGATGCAGGGGGTCTAGCAGCCCACGTGCAGGGGTAGATATGTCTAAAGGAATAGTATCTGACAAATCCTGGGTGCTTGCTTCTGTAGGGCAATTTCAGTAGCCGATTCAACCATGCTCTGTGAAGCCTCGCTATCGGAGGCCTGCTTTGCCGAAGGAAGAACCGAGGACTCGGTTTCAGCGAAACCGAGACACTCGCGTTGGTCTAACCGTGGTTTCAGCGAAACCGGACCGCGAAAGTGTCGGTCCTTTTCCTTGCGCTTTTTAGCTAATTGTGTAGTCGGAGTCTCCAGCGGCATTTTGTATGCAAAAGCGGGACCAAAAAACTCATCTGCAAACTCCGACCGACGTCTAAGCGTCCGTCGGTTGAAGGAAGCACAGGCTAAACAAGCTGATACGTCGTGGTCCGGGCCTAAACAAGGAAGGCACTAAGAGTGGAAATCCTTATGAGGTATTTGTTTCCCACAAGTTAAACAATTATTTACTTTGTCTGACATCGGCTGAGGCAAGAAAGAGTCCCCAATGGGGTACTTAGCTTTTTAGAAGTCTTCGGTAGTAGAAATCTCTGGATCTGACCGACCGGCACTTGCGAACAGCTTCTGCTTCGGGCACCGCGCGGCAAGAAAGACTGAGCAAAATGGCGTCGGCTGATGCCTTTATACCACAGCAGCTATGACGTCGGGTGAAGTGCTACATCAGCCGAGGCCAGACCCAGACTTTGGAATCCGGCCGACCGAAGGGCTGCCTGAGGCAGGACAACCCATATGTTAGGACTACAGATGCATCCTTGAAGGACATCTGTACTATGTCCTTCAAGAATGCAACTGCACTCCTGACATATGGGTTGAATACCATAGCCAAGCTGGGGGTGGTAGGATCTAAGATAAGGATGGTGTAGCTAAAATGCCCTGCAGGACTGCAGAAGCAAAGCCTGCTCGGGATCTGGAATATAAAGGCAGGTTGTAGTGTTTGGAAAATGTATGCACGGAGCTCCATGTAGCAGCTTCTAGAATGTCCTTTGTAGCCACCCCTCTTAGAAAGGCTGTGGAGGTGGCTGTAGCTCTGGTGGAGTGTGGCCTGATATTGGCTGGCACACCTTTTCCATGGAAAGAGTAGCAGAATCTGATGCAGTTTCCAATCCATTTGAAATTGTTTGTTTGGAAATTGCCTTTCCTTGTATTCCAGCTGCGTAAGCTGCAAATAGCTGGTCAGATTTTCTGTTGGCCTTTGTTCTGTCCAAGTAGTAGCGCAATTGTCTGTGTATGTCCAAAGTGTGCAGAAGCTTTTCTCCTTTATTTTGAGGATTGGGAAAGAAAGTAGGCAGGTGAATTGCTTGATTTATAGAAACCCTGGATATCACTTTTGGCATGAATGAAGGACTGGTTCTTAAAGAGACTCTGTCCTGATGGAAAATGAGAAATGGAGGTACTGCCATGAGGGCCTGTATCTCCGAGACTCTTCTTGCTGAAGTAATTGCCAACAGGAAAACTGTTTTCCAGGAGAGAAATTGCAATTCTGAAGATGCTGCTGGCTCAAAAGGAGGAAGAGTTAGTTTTTCCAAGACGAAGTTGAGGTCCCTTGCAGGCACTGGTGGTTTCCTTGGAGGTTTGATATTCTTTATCCCTCTTAGAAACTGTCTTAGCAAAGGATGTGAAAATACAGGTGGATCACAGTTGCATTTTGCTGAAATTGCTGAAGCATGTATTTTTATGGAAGAGTAGGAAAGGCCATTGTGAAGCATTTCTGACAAGTATTCTAGTATCTGTGGGATGCTCATGACTGATGCATCCTGACCTTTGTTGGCATTCCAGATGGTGAATCTCTTCCATTTGTCTGAATAAGTCCTTCTGGTGGAAGGTCTGTGGGCTTCCAGTAAGATCTCTTGAGAGAGAGATATGGGGAGAAGTCACAGAACCCTCCAAGCTGTCAGTTGCAATGTTTGCAGGTTGGGATGAACAGTCCTGTAATTGTGCTGAGTTAGAAGCAGTGGCCATTGAGGCAGGAGCCACGGCTTGGTGCGAGTTATGCTCCTTAGTAATGGATACCAGTGTTGTCTTGGCCAGTCTGGAGCTATCAAAATGCCTTTCGGTTGTTCTGCTTTGATCTTCAGTAACACCTTGGTCATTAATGGTAGAGGTGGGAATGCATAGATTGTTAGAGAATTCCAACTGAAGGACAGAGCATCCATTCTCCAGGCTTAAGGATGGTGTGCCCTTGAGCAGAACTTCTTCAGATGATGATTGTGGTGTGAGGCAAAGAGATCTATGTCCGGCCTTCCCCATGCATGAGTTATTTGTGAAAAAATGTCTGGATGCAACATCCATTCGTGTGGATCCATAATGTTTCTGCTTAGACTGTCCGCCAGAACATTGTCCTTGCCTGGAACAAACTGGGATTGCAACTCTACGTTCAGTTTCAGGGACTTTTCCCAAAGAGTCATTGTTAGTCTGCAGAGGGGGTAAGAATGGGTGCCTCCCTGCTTGTTTATGTACCACATAACAGTGGTGTTGTGTGTCCTTATTAGCAGATGACCTTGCTGAAGAAAATTTCCGAAGGCCTCAATTGCATGAATCACTGCCAACATCTCTTTTTGGTTGATGTGCAGATGCAATTCTCGGGGAGTCCATTGTCCTTGAATGCATCTGCCCGCCATGTGCGCCCCCCATCTGTGGTCTGAGGCGTCTGTTGTTATGGTTTGGCTTGCTTGAGGTTTGTTAAAAGGCATACCTTTGTTTAGCTGGCTTCCTTGTGCCCACCACAAAAATTCCTTTTGTAGACATGGAATGAGTGGAATAATTGCTTCTAAGTTGTGGCTGTGTTGAGACCATAAACTTTTTAGGTACCATTGTAGTTTCCTCATGTGTAGTCTTGCCAGTGGAATCAGAAGAATGCAAGATGCCATGAAACCCATGCCTGCAGGATTTTTCTTGCAGTCATCTGGGTCTGCTTTGCTAGGTTTTTGAAGTAATTTGGTAATTGTTCTTGTTTTTCTTCTGTGAGGAAAGCCATTTGTGAGTTTGTGTCCAGTTTGGCTCCTAGAAAAATTATTTGTTGGGATGGCAGTAGTCTTGATTTTTAAATGTTGACTGTGTATCCCAAAGCCTGTACTAAGTGAATGACATTGTCCAAGTTTCTTATCAAGGCTTGCTTGCTGTCCGCTTGTATAAGGCAGTCGTCCAGGTAAGGGTATATTTGTATCCCCTGAAGTCTGCAATGTGCAATTACTGATGCCAGGCATTTCATGAATACTCTGGGCGCAGTAGATAAGCCAAAAGGCAATGCTGAGAATTGATAATGCTCTGACCCTGCAAGAAATCTGAGGTATCTTCTGCAGCTGTGTCTGATTGGGACATGCAGGTATACCTCCTTGAGGTCCAGAGTAACCAGCCAAGACCCCTTGCCCAGCATGGGAAGAAGTTGCTGTAACGTCAGCATTTTGAATTTTGGCATAATGAGAAAAGTGTTTAGAGCGGACAAGTCCAGTATAGGTCTCCATTGTTTTTCTTTTCTTGGAACAAGGAACAGTCTTGAGTAGAATCCCTGGCCTTGTTCCTGAGGAGGAACCTTTTCTACTGCTTTGATTTGTAGCAGCTTTGAAACTTGTATGAGTGCCTCTGCCCTCTGATTTTGTGGCAGGTTTGGCATGCCTTGTCTTGTTGGTAAGGTATGGAAGTGGAACCTGTAACCTTTGTATATTATGTCCAAAATCCATTTGTCCTTTGTAATAACGTGCCAATTTTTTGAAAATAGAGATAATTTTCCGCCTAAAGGTGCTTCTCTTTGAGCCTTGGTCGGCGGTGTCAAAGTCAAGTCATTGTGTTTGTCCCTGTGGAGCAGCAGAAGTCCCTGCGCCACTTCTCTGATTAGTTGGTTGCCATTGGCGGCCCCTGTAGTTGCCTCGGTATTGCCCTCTACCTCGTGCATGCCTGCTTTTTCCCCTTTGGAACTTGTCAGTGTCTGGAAAGGACCAAATCTTCGAAGGCCAATTCCTGCTGAACCTTGGTGGCTGAACCTGGAGGAAATCTTTGACTGTTTGTACTGATTTAGCCTTTTCCTCAATTGATTTCAACACACCCTGTGCATTAGCACCAAATAGCTTGTATTTTTCCAGAGGTGCATCTAGAAGCTTTACTTTAACATGATCTGGCAATGTCTGTTCTTTCAACCAAGCATGTCTACGTATGACGGCCCCTGTCATAGCTGCCCTACATGAAGCTTCCAATGCATCATAACCACACTGAAGAAAATGATTGATAACCTGCAGAGTATTATGAGCCAAATCCTGCAAGGCCTTTCTATCTAAAGGCTCAGGAGAGGCTAACTTTTTCTGCAAATCATCCAACAAGAAATCCTGATACTGAAACATATCAAATAGACAGTTAAGTGCTCTCATAGCAAGGGTGGATGAGGTATAAACTTTTTTACCCCACCTCTCCAGGGACCTAGATTCCCTGTCTGCGGGCAAAGGATTTTTGGCCGTGGAAGTGGCCACTCCTTTGGGCCCCTGAGAAATAGTTTCTAGATCAACAGAGTGGGCCTTAAAGAGATGTTTATGAGATTCAGGAACCATGTAATATCTGTCTGGCTTGACAGGAGCAGGAGGGAGAGAATCAGGAGAAGTACTGGAGTCTGAGTACACATCATCCAATACATCTAACACTGGGGGTATAGCTAAAGGCCTGTGCTGGGGTAACTTAAGGAAAGTCTGAAGCCTTTTCCTGGAGTCGGAGAAATCCTGGCCCTGCCACTGAAAATGCTCTCTCATGGAGTGGAGAATTTCCCCAAAAGAAATATCCTCAGGAGGAGAGGCAGAGGGAATGGATTCATCAGCATCAGAATCCTCGTAGGCCGGGAAGGATTCTTCCTGGGAATCTGAATGGCCTGACTCACCAGAGGCTTCATCTGAGGAAAGGGTATCTGCCTGCTCAACCCTAGGCCTTTTGTCTGAAGGCGGCTGAGAACCTCTGTCTGGATGAGCCTGAGAGCCCCTGATTAAAGAAATTAGATCTGCAGCTAAAGTCATGATCTGTTTATCAGAAGTGGGACCCTGTGAAAAAGATTTAGGAGGGTGAGACTTAGCCTGGCTGGCAGCTTTAGCACATGTGTAGGCCTTGATGGACATAGAAACAGGAGGCCTAGCTGCCCCACGTGCTGGAGTAACTTTGTCCACCGGTATGGTGTCAGGCAAATCTTGGGCTTCGGTTTCTGGAGGAAAATCAACAACCGGCACCGGGGTAGCCTCCGGGACCGAAGTCTGCGGTAAAGCGGTGTAGTCGGCCTGGAGCGGTTGAATTACCACCTCCGAAGAGACCGATGCACTCGCGGTAGGCTTTAGCGTGGTGTCGGTGGAAGTCGCGGGCCGCGAATGTTGGTCCCGGTCCTTCCGTTTTTTGGAAATATGTGCTGTCGGTTGCTCCGACGGCATGTTATAAGAGTAATTTTCCCCAAAAAAAGTCTTCAGCAAATTCTGCCCGGCACCTAAGTGTGCGCTTATTGAAGCAAGCACAGGCAGCACAGGCTGAGACATCGTGGTCTGGGCCGAGGCAGGGAAGGCAGTAAGAATGGAAATCCTTATGAGGTATTTGTTTACCACAAGACAAGCAATTATTGACTTTTGCAGGTTTATCTGACATCGGCTGAGGCAAGAAAAGGTTCCCCAATGGGGTACTTAGCTTTTTGATGATTTCGGTATCTGAAAACACAGGAGCTCGCCGACCGGCACTTGCGAACTGCTTCTGCTTCGGGCACCGCGCGGCAAGAAAGACTGAAGAAGATGGCGTCGGCTGCTGCTTTTATACCCCAGCCGCTCTGACGTCGGGGAAGAGGCAACATCAGCCGATGCTGGACCCAGACTTTGGAATCCGGCCGACCGAGGGCTGCCTGAGGCAGGACAACCCATATGTCAGGACTGCAGTTGCATTCTTGAAGGACATCCTGACCCTGATGCTGGGACAGAAGGGTCGGAGACTGAGATAAAATCCAAGGGGGATCCAGGCATAGATGTTTCAGAGATGGGTACCAAAACTGCCGAGGCCAATTTGGAGCTAGCAAGACAATCATCTTGGGCTTATCCTGTTTTATCTTCAATAAGACCCGTGGTAGAAGAGGAAGAGGTGGGAAGACATATCCCGAGAGGTTCCTCCAACTGAATGACAGGGCATCCACTTTCCAAGCTTTTCTGTGGAAAGTCCTGGAGCAAACTTTTGGGAGTTGATGATTGAGATGGGATGCAAAGAGGTCTATGTGAGGACATCCCCAGATTGCAGTTATCATTCTGAATATTTTGGTGTCCAGCATCCATCCGTGAGAATCTGAAAGGTTTCTGCTCAGACTGTCTGCTAGAAAATTCTGCTTCCCTGGAAGGAACTGAGCTTGAAGATCCAGACTGTAAACTAGAGCTGTGTTCCATAAATTCATGGCAAGTCTGCAAAGGAGGTAGGAATGAGATCCCCCTTGCTTGTTTATATACCACATAACTGTGGTGTTGTCTGTCCGTATTAGTAGTTGTCCTGGTTGCAAAAGATTCTTGAAGGCCAATAAAGCTTTCTGAACGGCTAACATTTCCTTCAAGTTGATGTGCAGGTGCTTGTGATCCTTTGTCCAAAGGCCCTGCTGACAATTGCCCTGAAAATGGGCTCCCCAAGCATAATCCGAGGTGTCCGTGGTCAGAATCTGAGTGGCAGGAGGCAGGCGAAAGGGTTTCCCTTTGTTTAGAGCACATGCCCTGGACCACCAAAGGAATTCCTTTTGAAGGCAAGGAAGGACAGAGATCAGTATGTCCAAACTGTGGCAATGCTGAGACCATATACTCTTTAGGTACCACTGTATTTTCCTCATGTGTAGTCTAGCATATGGAATGAGAAGGATGCAGGAAGCCAAGTAACCCAAAGCCTGCAGGAATTTCCTTGCAGATAGTTGAGTTAAAGTTGCCAAGGTTCTGAAAGTTGAAGCCAGCTGTAACTGTTTTTCGGATGTCAAAAATGCCATCTGGGTTTTGGTGTTTAGAAGTGCACCCAGAAAAGTCATTTGTTGTGAGGGTGTCAAATTTGATTTTTTTATGTTTACAGAGAATCCCAGGAACTTGAGGAGGTTCTGAACAAAATCTAGATGCTGGAGTAAGACATCCTTGCTGTCTGCCTGAATTAGACAATCGTCCAGATAAGGGTAAATTTGAATCCCCTTGAGTCTGCAATATGCTACTACTGGAGCCAGGCACTTGGTAAAGACCCTGGGCGCAGTAGACAATCCAAAGGGCAGCGCAGAGAATTGAAGTGCCTGGACCCGGCTTTGAACCTGAGGTATTTTCTGTGATCCTGCCTGATGGGAATGTGTAAATAAGCTTCCTTTAAATCCAAAGTTACCATCCAAGCATCTTTGGATAGCATTGGAAGTAGCTGCTGAAGAGTAAGCATCTTGAATTTTGGAATCTCTAGAAAAGTGTTCAAGACCGAAAGATCCAGAATGGGTCTCCACGAGTTTTGTTTCCTTGGGATTAGAAAGAGCCTTGAGTAAAAACCTTTTCCCATCTCTGAAAGTGGAACCAGTTCTATGGCGTTCATAACCAACAGAGCATCCACCTGATTTAAGGCCTCCGTCCATTGATGTTTTGGAAGGTCTGACCATCCGTTTGACCTTGGCAAGGTATGAAAATGGAATATGTAACCTCTTAATACCACATCCAAAACCCACTTGTCTTGGGTTATGTGAGTCCAATTTTGATAACAAAGAGAGAGTTTTCCTCCGAGAGGGGCTTCCAGGCAAGAAGTTCCTGTAGCCCAACAGAGGGAGTCATTGAGTTTGTTTCCTTTGAGTTTGTGGCCTGTCTTCTTCGCCCCTAGGGGTGGAAGCAGTCCATTGTCTAGGTCTATAAGTGGATTGTGCTTGAGACTGTCCTCTGGAGCATCTATATCTACCCCTCTGAGGCCTGTCTGAAGTGGGAAAGGACCAATTTTTAGAAGGCCAATTCCTGCTAAATCTAGGTGGCTGTACTTGTAAGAAATCCTTAACTGTTTGCATGGATTTCACCTTGTCCTCCATCTTTTTAATCACCTCTTCAGCCTTAGATCCAAACAAAACATCATGCTGAACAGGAGCATCCAATAACTTAGCCTTAACTTGTTCAGGTAAATTTTGCTCCTTAAGCCATGCATGCCTTCTAATGACTGTGCCCGAGGCCGCAGCTCTACAAGAAGCCTCCAAGGCATCAAATCCACAATGTAAACCATGTTTCGCAGCTTGTTCAGTGGCATGTAGTAAGTCATGTAATTCCTTATCATCTGCACAAGCAGAAATGGAAGTAAGTTTTTGTTTTAAAACAGACAAGAGAAATTGCTGGTATTTAAGCATATGAAACCGACAATTTAAAGCCCTAATGGACAAAGTAGCAGAAGTGTACACCTTTTTGCCCCATCTATCTAAGGAATGGGAATCCTTTTCAGTAGGAATGGGATTTTTGGCAAAAGCGGCCTTAACTCCCTTAGGGCCCTGAGAAATGGTTTCAGTGTCAGCAGAAGGGTTCTTGTACAAAAATTGATGGGAATCAGGAACCTTGCAATATCTATCATAGTAAGTAAATCCTCAGCCATCTTGAGTAACTGTTTCTGTGACTTGGGGGCCAGTTCAGAAGAAGCCTGTGTTGAAGTCTTTGATTTTGAATGAGTCTTTGCCTTTGTCTTTGGCTTTGCCTTTATTATTAGCTGAGAAGGCCTGAAAATCCCTTTGGAAGCCAGTACCTGCACAGTGGCTCCGGACCCATCCGAAGGAGCATTGTCCGAAGGTCCTGCTACAGAAATATTTAAAGGCCTTGTTGGCTCCTCATGAGAGTCTGTTTCGGCCATCGGTTCAGAAATGGCCGACGACAGAGGCTGCAAAAGCGCCTCACTGACGACTGCCAAACCTGAAGCTGGCTCCGCATGTGCGCTATCATCAGATTTGGACCTCGGAGGCCTGTCTTTATCCTTGCGTCGTTTGTGAACTCCGGTAGCCGGTACCGTATCCGATGACATTTTGTAGTTAAAGCACCTACCGAAGTAATTAAATGCAAAATCGTACCTTCGCTTAATAGTACGTTGATTGAATCTGGCACAAAACCGACAACTAGCAACGTTGTGGTCTGGGCCTAAGCAAGGAATACAGTACGAATGAAAATCCTTATGAGGTATTTGCTTCCCACATGAAATACAATTATTAACTTTTTCTGACATCGGAGTGGAGCAAGAAAAAAGTTTCCCCAACGGGGTACTTAACTTTGAGTGGAGAAGAAGAAGATCTTCGGACCGAAGTATATAAGAAAACGCTGTCAGGAGCCAGCCAACCGGCACTTGCGAACTGCTATCACCGCACGGCAAGAAAGACTGGAGAAGATGGCGTTGGCTGTTAGCTTTATACTCCTGGCGCTCTGACGTCAGGGAGCATGGTTGAACAGCTGACACTGGACCCAGACTTTGGGATTCTGGCCGACCGAGGGCTGCCTGCCGGCAGGGTAGAACCCTACAGTCATGACTGCAACAGTGAAACACGATGAACATCTAAGACAATTATTGATTTTCTCTGTCATCGGATAAAAGCAAGAAAAGGTTCCTTAATGGGGTACTTAGCTTTAGGCAGTTATTCCCTCACTCTGGCAATGGCCGACCGATGCACTCGCGAAACTGCTTCTCTTTTGGGCTCCACTGCAAGAAAGACTGATGAAATGGCGTCGGCTGCCTCTCTTTATTGCACTGACGAGATGATGTCAGCCTCAGTCTCTAGACAGCTGACGCAGGAAGGAAATCCTTTACTCTGGTATTCGGGCTGGCTGAGGACTACCCAGCAGGGATAACCAACAAGTGATGGCTGCAACACTGAAACACGAAGAAAGTACAGTTGTGTACACCTACCATAAATGTAGATGTTCGAGTGTCTTCACTGTTGCAGTCATGACTGTAGGGTTCTCCCCTGCCGGCAGGCAGTCCTCGGTCGACCAGAATCCCAAAGTCTGGGTCCGACTTCGGCTGTTCAGCCATGCTCCCTGACGTCAGAGTGCCAGGAGTACAAAGCTGACAGCCGGCGCCATCTTCTCCAGTTTTTCTTGCCTCAGATGTCAGGAGACCCAAAATGAAAAAGGTCCCATAACCTTTGCAAATACACCTCAGAAGAATGGTGAAATAAGGAACTACATAACAGTAAAAATAAGAGGGGACAGGAGGGAGGGAAACCCAGACTGCAACAGTGAAGACACTCAAACATCTACATTTATGGTAGGTGTACAGAACTGTACTATGTTCATTGTGTTTCACTGTTGCAGTCATGACTGTAGGGTAGAATCCCAAAGCTGAAAGAAAGGGAGGTGGTCATAAAGAAGAAGGCATGGCTAAAAGGCCCTGCAAGACTGCAGAGGCAAAGCCTGCCCTAGACTTAGAGTAGAGAGGTAGACTGTAGTGCTTAGAAAAAGTATGCACTGAACTCCAAGTTGCAGCTTCCAAAATGTCTTTGGTAGGAACTCCCCTGAGGAAGGCCGCAGAAGTGGCAGCAGCTCTGGTGGAATGAGTCTGTATACTCCCTGGGATTTGCTTACCATGGTGTGAATAACAAAATCTGATTCCATGAGCAATCCATTTAGAAATGGTCTGTTTTGAAATGGCTTTACCTTGGGAACTTGAAGCATAAGAAACAAACAATTGTTCTGATTTTCTGATGTACTTGGTTCTGTCCAGGTAAAAACGTAGTTGTCTGTGTACATCCAAGGAATGCAAGATCCTTTCCCCTTTATTTTGAGGAGTGGGGAAAAATGTTGGCAAGTGGATAGTTTGATTTAAAGCCACTTTGGAAACCACCTTAGGCATGAAGGTAGGATTAGTCCTCAAAGATACTCTGTCTTGATGAAAAATAATATAAGGTTCCACAGCTATAAGAGCTTGTAACTCTGAAACTCTCCTGGCAGAGGTTAGGGCTAACAAGATAAAAACTTGATGTCAGAAGAGGCAGCTGGCTCAAAAGGAGGCAAGGTAAGTTTTTCCAAAACATAGATGAGATCCCAAGCAGGAATGGGAGGAGATCTAGGAGGTCTTAAGTTGTTAGCTCCTCTGAGAAACTGTCTCATGAGTTGGTGGGGAAAGATGGGAGGGTCTGTATTATAATGAGCAGAAATAGCAGAGGCATGTATCTTATGGAAGAGAAAGAGAGACCCTTGTGTAAGAGATCTGTCAAGTAAAGTAAGATTAAGGTAATGTTAGGAAGAAGAGGATCAGAATCCTGAGCCTGCATCCAAGAACAAAATCTTTTCCATTTTCCTGCATAAGATTTTCTAGTGCTAGGACGTTTAACTTCTAAAATGACATCCATAACCTGCTTGGGTAGGAAAGAAGAAATCAAAGGCCCAGGATTAACCAGGCCGCCAGGCTGAGAGTTCTGACCTGAGAGTGCAGAACCTGACCCTGATGTTGGGACAGAAGGTTCGGAGACTGAGGTAAAACCCAAGGGGGCTCCAGACATAGGTTTGTTAAGAGTTGGATACCAAAACTGTCTTGGCCAATTTGGAGCCAGCAAGATTATCATCTTAGGCTTGTCCTGTTTTATCTTCACTAAGACTCGTGGAAGAAGAGGAAGAGGCGGAAAGGCATATCCCGAGAGGTTCCCCCAACTGAATGACAGGGCATCCACTTTCCAAGCTTCTCTGTGGAAAGTCCTGGTGCAAAAAGTCTGAAGTTGATGATTGAGATGGGATGCAAAGAGGTCTATGTGAGGACATCACCAGACTGCTGTTATCATCCTAAATATTTTGGTGTCCAGCATCCATTCGTGTGGATCCGAAAGGTTTCTGCTCAGACTGTCTGCCAGGAAGTTTTGTTTCCCTGGTACAAACTGAGCTTGAAGATCCAGATTGTAAGCTAGAGCTGTGTTCCATAGATCCATGGCTAGTCTGCAAAGGGTGTAGGAATGAGATCCCCCTTGCTTGTTTATGTACCACATAACTGTGGTGTTGTCTGTCCGTATTAGTAGTTGTCCTGGTTGTAAAAGATTCCTGAAGGCCAACAGAGCTTTCTGAACGGCTAACATTTCCTTTAAATTGAAATGCAGGTGCTTCTGATCCTTTGTCCAAAGGCCCTGTAGACAGTTGCCCTGAAAATGGGCTCCCCAAGCATAATCCGAGGCGTCCGTGGATAGAATCTGAGTGGCAGGTGGCAGACAGAAGGGTTTCCCTTTGTTTAGAGCACATGCCCTGGACCACCAAAGAAATTCCTTTTGAAGGCAAGGAAGGACGGTGATCAGTATGTCTACACTGTGGCAATGCTGAGACCATACACTTTTTAGGTACCACTGTATTTTCCTCATGCGTAGTCTTGCATATGGTACGAGAAGGATGCAGGAGGCCGTGTAACCCAAAGCCTGCAGGAATTTCCTTAGAGATAGTTGAGTTAAAGTTGCCAAGGTTTTGAAAGTTGAGGCCAGCTGTAATTGTTTTTCGGATGTCAGAAATGCCATCTGGGTTGAGGTGTTTAGAAGAGCACCCAGAAAAGTTATCTGTTGTGATGATGTCAAATTTGACTTTTTTATGTTTACAGAGAATCCCAGGAACTTCAGGAGGTTCTGTACAAATTTTAGATGCTGGAGTAAGACATCCTTGCTGTCTGCCTGAATTAGACAATCGTCCAGATAAGGGTAAATTTGAATTCCCTTGAGTCTGCAGTAAGCTACTACTGGAGCCAGGCATTTGGTGAAGACCCTGGGCGCAGTAGACAATCCAAAGGGCAGCGCAGAGAATTGAAGTGCCTCGATCCGGCCTTGAACCTGAGGTATTTTCTGCGCTCCTGCCTGATGGGAATGTGTAAATATGCCTCCTTTAAATCCAAAGTTACCATCCATGCATCTTTGGACAGCATTGGAAGTAGCTGCTGTAGAGTAAGCATCTTGAATTTTGGAATCTCTAGAAAGGTGTTCAAGACCGACAGATCCAGAATGGGTCTCCATGAGTTTTGCTTCCTGGGGACTAGAAAGAGCCTTGAGTAAAAACCTTTTCCCATCTCTGAAAGTGGAACTAGTTCTATGGCATTCATAGCCAAAAGAGTTTCCACCTGGTTTAAGGCATCCGTCCACTGATGTTTTGGAAGGTCTGGCCATCCACTTGGCATTGGCAAGGTATGAAAATGGAATTTGTAACCTCTTAAAACCACATCCAAAACCCACTTGTCTTGGGTTATTTGAGTCCAATTTTGATAAAAAAGAGAGCGTTTTCCTCCGAGAGGGGCTTCCAGGCAAGAAGTTCCTGAAGCCCAACAGAGGGAGTCACTGAGTTTGTTTCCTTTGAGATTGTGACCTGTCCTCTCCTCCCCTAGGGGTGGAAGCAGTCCATTGTCTTGGTCTATAAGAAGCTTGAGTTTGAGGTCTTCCTCTGGAGCATCTATATCTACCCCTCTGAGGCCTGTCTGAAGTGGGAAAGGACCAATTTTTAGAAGGCCAATTCCTACTAAATCTAGGTGGCTGTACTTGTAAGAAATCTTTAACTGTTTGCATGGATTTTGCCTTATCCTCCATCTTTTTAATCACCTCTTCAGCTTTTGATCCAAACAAAACATTATGCTGAACAGGAGCATCCAATCATTTAGCCTTTACTTGTTCAGGCAAATTTTGCTCCTTTAGCCATGCATGCCTTCTAATGACTGTGCCGGAGGCAGCAGCCCTACAAGAAGCCTCCAAGGCATCAAATCCATAATGTAAACCATGCTTCCCAACTTGTTCAGTGGCATGCAGTAAGTCATGCAATTCCTTATCATCTGCACAGGCAGAAATGGAAGAAAGCTTTTGTTTTAAAACAGACAAGAGAAATTACTGGTATTTCAGCATATGAAACTGACAGTTTAAAGCCCTAATGGACAAAGTAGCAGAAGTGTACACTTTTTTGCCCCATCTTTCTAAGGATCGAGAATTCTTTTCAGTAGGAACGGGATTTTTGGCAGAAGCGGCCTTAACTCCCTTAGGACCCTGAGAAATGGTTTCAGGGTCAGCAGAAGGGTTCTTGTATAAAAACTGGTGGGAATCAGGAACCCTGTAATATCTATCAGGCTTAACAGGAGCAGGAGGAAAGGAGTCAGGGGTTAAGTTAGCCTCCGAAAAGGCATTATCCGCAATATCCAAAACAGGAGGAATAGCCAGGGGACTATGTTGGGGAAGAAGAAAAAAATCCCTTAGTCTTTTCTTAGATTCCGAATACTCCTGTCCTTCCCAGTGGAAATGTTCCCTCATTTCATGCAAAGTTTCCCCAAAAGAGAAATCCTCAGGGGGGGAAGCTGAAGGAATGGATTCCTCAGCATCAGAATCCTCATAAGGAGGGAAAGAATATTCCTTATCAGAAGAAGAAACTGAGGAAACAGAAGCCTGATCAGAGGAATCATAATAAACATCCTGCCTTGGCCTTTTATCTGGAGGGGGATGTGAACCCCTAATCATAGTAAGTAAATCCTCCGCCATCTTGAGTAACTGTTTCTGTGACTTGGGAGCCGGTTCAGAAAAGGCCTGTGTTGCAGTCTTTGATTTAGAAGGAGTCTTTGCCTTTATTAGAAGCTGAGTAGGCCTGAAAACCCCTTCAGAAGCTGGTACCTGCACAGCGGCTCCGGACCCATCTGAAGGAGCATTGTCCGAAGGTCCTGTAATAGAAATATTTAAAGGCCTTGTTGGCTCCTCATAAGATTCCGTTTCGGCCATCGGTTCTGAGATGGCCGACGACAGGGGCTGCAAAAGCGCCTCACTGACGACGGCCGAACCTGAAGCTGGCTCCGCTTGTGCACTATCATCAGATTTGGACCTCGGAGGCCTGTCGTTATCCTTGCAACGTTTGTGAACTCCAGTAGCCGGAACCGTATCTGACGACATTTTGTAGTTAAAGCGCCTACCGAAGTAATGAAAAGCAAAATTGTACCTTCGCTTAATTGTACATTGATTGAATCTAGCACAAAACTGACATCTAGCTACGTCGTGGTCAGGGCCTAAGCAAGGAATACAGTAAGAATGAAAATCCTTATGAGGTATTTGCTTCCCACATGAAATACAATTATTAACTTTTTCTGACATCGGAGTGGAGCAAGAAAAAAGTTTCCCCAACGGGGTACTTAGCTTTGAGTGGAGAAAAAAATCTTCGGACTGAAGTCTATCAGGAAAAATGGTCAGGAGTCAGCCAACCGGCACTTGCGAACTGCTATCACCGCACGGCAAGAAAGACTGGAGAAGATGGAGCCGGCTGTCAGCTTTATACTCCTGGCGCTCTGACGTCAGGGAGCACGGCTGAACAGCCGATGCTGGACCCAGACTTTGGGATTCTGACCAACCGAGGACTGCCTGCCAGCAGGGGAGAACCCTACAGTCATGACTGCAACAGTGAAACACGATGAACATCATTGAATTGCTGGCATCCATTAAAGAATCCTTGCGTGAAATCTCGCTACTGGAACTAAAATTATGGATGCTGACACTGACCCTACGGCTTGTAGAATCAATCGTGCTGAAATTGTTGTACTGTGAATTTTCTTCTTGACCTGAAATCTGATAGTCTGTAGTCTTACAAGGGGAAGAGTGCTGTTACTGATATTGTGCTAAAAACTGATCCTATAAACTCCAGTATCTGAGAAGGTTTTAATTGAGATTTGTTGTAATTTATAATTCCCAGAAGGGAACAAGTCTGAAGTACCTGATCTCGTGCTCTTATCAATAGATGCCTGGTCAGGGTGGTAATGAGCCAGTCATCTAGATACAGAAACACTCTGAATCCCTGCAGCCTCAAGTGAGCTGCTACCACTGCCATGCATAGGATCATAGGAGGTTACTAGGCTAATGACCCTAGGTCCCTTATAAGCCTAGCCAAGTTCTACCCTTACTTCCAAGATCAGCACCTATCACCCCTGTCCGAGAGGGACATAGACGGAATCCCCTGGGGTAAACTTACGGTTACCCATCCAATTGTCCAGACTGCGTTTGAAGAGGGCCAATGAGGTGCTCTGCTTGACATGAAACAGGAGTCTGTTCCAAAGGTGTGGGAACTTCTAGGAGACACCTCTGTCCCTCCAGCAGGTTCTATTAATGTCACATACCAGGTTAAGGCCATTTGAAAAAGTAACCCATGTACCACTTGAGTTACGGATATGCAGCATTTCCAATAAAGCAGGGTCAAAGATTACCTTATATGCAAGGCAGAGGTCACCTCTGAGCAGTCTGTATGAAACAGAATAAAGTGACAGTGATTTCAGATGACCCACATAGGACAGATGGTGAAGACCTTGAATTTTCCTTGTGAGGCACCTTTGCAGCCTCTGCAATTGCTACAGGTGCTTGGAAAGGTACATACAAAAAGGGGCACTGTACTCAATTATTGGCCTGATGAGGGAAGAGTACAGGGAGTTATAACTTCTTTTTTTCTGAAGGCAATACCCTTATTCTTGAGATAAACAATATACAATGCCCTTCTTACCACTGTGGAGACATGGTGATCAAAGGTAAGGTTGCTGTCAATCTGTGTGCCCAGGTCTCTCACCACTGAGTGCATACTTAGGGTGTTGTTACTTATGTGGTAGTTAGCAAAAACATCAGTCTTACTGAAAGGGATGATAATACATTTTTTTGCATTGAGTTTAAGGCCACAACTTTGGCAGCAGTCATTTGTTTGCGTAAGAAACTCTTGTAGTATTTTGACATCATTTGGAGATTCTAGGACCGCTCCGCTCCCAGTTTGCAGTTATCAGCAAACTTTGTCAGCAGCAGACCTTTAGCTTTAGCTTGCACTTCGGAGAAATAGATTCCAGATAGTAGAGTTCCCACGGCTGATCCCTGTGGAACACCACTGGTTACAGGTCTGCTGTTGGAGGTGGATTCCGATAATTTCACTATATGGGTTCTATCAGTGAGCCAGTTAGCAACCCATTTAATGATATATATACAGGTTGATACCTATCTGGGTGAGTTTATCAATTATGCCTGAGTGGGGGATAGTGTCAACTCCTTGGCTAAGTGTAGGTAGGCTGTATGCACAGATTTCCCCTCATCAATGGCCTTGGTGACTGTCTCGAAGAAGCCCACCAGGTTTAACAAGCATGATCTCCCTTTCACAAATCCAAACTGAGTAGGGTCAAATGTTTGGAGATTACCTATATCTTTGTTGATAAGGTTCATGATTGATGAATGCAGTTTCTAAAGACAACCTCAAGGCATTCTATAGTTATGTCAAGAATCTACATGGTAAGTCTCAGATCTGCTCTGAGTTACAGCACAATGGCAATACATATACAGAACCAACTGATATTGCCAACATATTGGCTAACAGGTTCAGTGCAAACTTTACCCCCTTTTCACCCCATAAAGGGCCTATCAAAATACCTGGGGAATGTCAAGTCCCTATTATCACGGCTATACAGATAAAAACTGCACTGTCCAAAGCCAAGAATACAGCTTCTATGGGACCTGATAACATCCCTGGCTGTGTTCTACATGAATTATAAAGTCAACTGGCACCACACCTGAGTACCCTGTTTAATCACAGCCTCATTTCAGGCTTTGTTCCTAACGAATGGTGCACTGCTACAGTCATTTCACTCCACAAAGGGGGAGCGACTACAGACCCTGGGAAGTACCGCCCCATTAGCCTGATGAGTCTGATATGTAAGGCTATAGAGTGCATCATCATGGACCTTATAAATAAGTACGTAAGGAATCTCCAAACTCTGGACCCCACGCAGTATGGGTTTGTGAAAGGTAGATCATGCCTACTCAACCTGACAGACTTCTTCGAGTCTGTTACCAGAGCTGTGGATGAGGGCAACGTAGTTCACATAGCCTACCTAGATCTTGTCAAGGTCTTCAACACCATCCCTCACTCAGGAATCATAGACAGGCTCACTAAACCAGGCATAAACCCCTACGTAGTAAGATGGGCTGCCAACTGGCTCACTGATAGAACCCACACTGTGAGAGTACGAGACTCCAAATCTGACTACTGACCAGTTACAAGTGGTGTCCCACAGGGATCGGTCCTAGGTCCTCTCCTGTTTGGCATCTACTTCTCTGAAGTTCAAGCCAATACAAAAGGACTCAGGCTGACCAAGTTCGCAGATGACTGCAAACTGGGAGCCATTATTGATTCTTCAACTGATGTAGACATTCTATAAAAAGGCCTCACTGACACCAATGACTGGTGCCAGAACCATGGCCTTAAGCGCAATGCCAAAAATTGCACTGTCATTCCCTTTGGGAAAAAATTTGGTGCCAATGAACTACCACATAGGTGGTAGTCCACTAAACACCAAGGTGTGATAAGAGACCTGGGGACACAGGCTGACAGCAACCCACTGTAGTCAAAGTCCTTCTATGTGGCACATCTCATTATAAAAGGTTTCTCATCCAGGAAGAAAGAGGTCATAATCCCTCTCTACTCGTCCCTCATTAGATCTATTATAGAATACAACGTCCCATTTGGCATGTACCTCACTAGACACCTACAACAACTGGAAAGGCCACAAAAGTACCTCACTAAGAGGATCTTAGGCCTTAGACATATGCCCTATACGGACAGACTCAAAAAACTCCAGCTATACTCTATCTCTTATCGCCTACTTAGAGGCGATCTCTGCTTGACCTACAAAGCTATGTCTGACCCAGACCTGCTAGATATGCTACAAAGTACAGTTTTGTACCTACCATAAATGTAGATCTTCAAGTGCTAATACAGCTGCAGTCATAACAGATGGGTTGTCCTGCCATCAGGCGGGTCCCTCGGTCGGCTGAATTCCAAAGTCTTGGTCCGGCGTCGGTTGTTGTTGCTTCTTCCCTGATGTCAGTGCCACAGGGGTATAAAGGAACCAGCTGACACCATTTTCTTCAGTTTTTCTTGCCCCAGATGTCAGGTGCCCTCAGGAGGAAGGCAATACATAAATTCATGTAATAATGCAATACAGTATAATCCAAAAACAGTAGTTGTAAGCAAATACACCATAAAGGAATACCCCAATCAGGCTGTATGAGGAGGTGTTCGCCATTATGTTTGTTCCAGAGGGGAAGGAGGGAGGGAAACCTGGACTGCAGCTGTATTAGCATTCGAACATCTACATTTATGGTAGGTACAAAACTGTACTATGTTCATCATGCATACAGCTGCAGTCATAACAGATGGGTAGAATACCAGAGCTAAAAAGAGGGTGGTATGCACTAGGTGGAACTAGGAGGAGCCAGTATGCCCTGCAAAACTGCAGTGGCAAAACCCACTCTAGATTTGGAGTATAAGGGCAGGTGATAGTGTTTGGAGAAAGTATGCACAGAACTCCAAGTGGCAGCTTCTAAAATATCGTTGGTAGGAACCCCCCTGAGGAAAGCTGCAGTGGTAGCTGTGGTCCTTGTAGAGTGAGACCTGATGCCGGCAGGCACAGATTTACCATGAAGGGAGTAACAAAAGCGTATGCAGTGGGCTATCCATTTAGAAACTGTCTGTTTGGAAATAGGTTTGCCTTGAGCCCCAGCAGCATAGGACACTAAGAGTTGTTCTGTTTTTCTGAAAGGCTTTGTTCTGTCCAAATAATAATGAAGTTGTCTGTGAATGTCCAAGGAGTGTAGCAGTCTCTCCCCTTTGTTTTGAGGGTTGGGGTAGAAGGTAGGTAAGTGGATAGCTTGGTTCAAGGCTACCCTGGATACTACCTTTGGCATAAAGGAAGGATTGGTTTGTAAGGAAACTCTGTCCTGATGGAAGATGATGAAAGGCTGCACAGCCATGAGGACTTGTAGTTCCGAGACCCTGCGAGCTGAAGTGATAGCCAGCAGAAAGGCTGTTTTCCAGGATAAATACTGTAGTTCTGTTAAGGCAGCTGGCTCAAAACGAGCCAAAGCCAGTTTCTCTAGAATGAAATTGAGATCCCACGCAGGCACTGGTTGTTTCCTTGAGGGTTTTATATTCTTAGCCCCTCTGAGTAACTGTCTTAAGAGGGGGTGCGAGAATAGGGGAGGATCAGTGTTGTATTCTGCAGAAAAGGCTGAGGTGTGAATTTTGATGGAAGAGAATGAGAGTCCACTGTTTAGCATCTCGGCTAGGTACTGTAATATTTGAGGTAAATTCAGTATTTCAGGGTCCTGGCCCTTTTTCTCATTCCAAGCAGAAAACCGTTTCCATTTGGCGGAGTAGGCTTTTCTAGTAGAGGGTCTTCTGGCCTCCAAAATGACATCCTGTACCTCCTTGGAGAGTAGGGTCTGTTGTGATATTAAGGAATATTCCATGCTGCTAGATTGAGTGATTTCAGTTGACTGTGAAGAGTTTTGAAGTTGTGCTGGGTCAGTAGAATAGGCATTAGAGGCAGGATCCATGGTGGGGAGTGCATCAAGCTCCTCAGGAGTGGGTACCAGTGTTGTCTTGGCCAGTCTGGAGCGATGAGAATCATCTTTGGTCTGTCTGCTCTGGTTTTTAATAGAACTTTTGGCAGCAGAGGAAGAGGCGGAAAAGCATAAACTGTCATTGCTGTCCAACTGAAAGAGAGTACGTCCACTTTCTAGGCCTGTGGATGAAAGGTCCTTGTGCAGAACTTTGCCAATTGGTGATTTCTGTGGGAGGCAAAGAGATCTATGTCTGGCCTTCCCCATGCTTGAGTTATCTGTGAAAAAACTTGGGGATGCAACTTCCATTCGTGTGGATCTGTCATATTTCTGCTTAGGTTGTCTGCCAGCGTGTTTTCTTTGCCTGGCAGGAACTGTGCTTGAAGTTCGATTTGCAATTCTAAGGCCATGTTCCAAAGAGACATGGCTAGCCTGCATAGGGGGTATGAATGAGTTCCTCCCTGTTTATGTACCACATTACTGTGGTGTTGTCTGTCCTTATCAATAGCTGGCCTGGATGAAGCAGGTCTTTGAAGGCTATAATTGCATTTATTACTGCTAGCATTTCCTTTTGATTGATGTGTAGGTGCTTTTCGCTTTGGGACCATCTGCCCTAAATGCACCGATCTGTCATGTGCATCCCCCAGGCGTAATCCGAGGCGTCTGTTGTGATGATTTGACTCGCTTGAGGCTTGCAAAATGGGAGACCTGTGTTTCTTTGACATGCTTGAGCCCACCACAGAAATTCCTTTTGAAGACATGGAATTAGTGGTATTATTGTTTCCAAGCTGTGGCTGTGCTGAGACCATAGGTTTTTCAGATACCATTGAAGTTTCCTCATATGCAGCTTTGCACATGGGATTAGTAGCATGCAAGATGCCATGAACCCCAGAGCCTGCAGGATTTTCCTTGCAGTCAGCCTGGTGAAAGTTGCCAGTTTTCTGAAGTATTGCGTTAGTTGCCCTTGTTTCTCTGGCGTGAGGTAGGCCATCTAGGTGTTTGTATCCAAGTTGGCACCCAGGAAAATTGTTGTTTGAGAGGGTATTAGTCCTGATTTCTTTTTGTTGACTGTATATCCCAGTGAATTCAACAACCTTATTATAAAAGCCAGATGTTTCAAAAGTATGTGTTTGCTGTCCGCTTGGATCAGGCAGTCGTCCAAGTATGGGTATATTTGTATCCCTTGCAGTCTGCAGTAAGCAATTACTGATGCCAGGCATTTCGTGAACACTCTGGGTGCAGTAGATAAGCCAAAGGGCAATGCAGAGAATTGATAATGTGATGAACCTCCAAGAAATCTGAGGTATCTTCTGCAATCTTGTCTGATTGGGACATGCAGGTATGCCTCCTTGAGGTCCAATGTTACCAGCCAAGACTCCTTGCCCAGCATGGGAAGAAGCTGCTGTAGTGTGAGCATCTTGAATTTTGGCACTAGTAAAAATGTGTTTAGGATGGATAGGTCCAAAATAGGTCTCCAATCTTTGCCCTTCCTTGGTACCAGGAATAGTCTGGAATAAAAACCTTGACCCTGTTCTTGTGTAGGTACCTCTTGTATAGCTTTCATGTCCAAGAGATCTGAAATTTGTTTTTGTGCCTCTGCCCTTTGATTGTGTGGCAGGTTTGGCATGCCTCTCATTCTTGGAAGGGTGTAAAAGTGGAATCTGTAGCCTCTGTCTATAATATCCAGGATCCATTTGTCTTTTGTGACAATATGCCAATTTTTTGAAAATAATGCCAGTTTTCCGCCTAAAGGTGCTGCCATTTGAGCCTTGCTTGGCATGCATAGGGGAAAGTCATTGGTTCTGTTTTCTGAATGGTCGTGAACCTTCCTCACCACCTCTTTGGGTAGGTGCTTGCCATTGTCTGCCTCTAAACGATCCTTGAGATTGCCCTCTACCCCTCAGGCACCTGTATCTACCTCTTTGGGGTCTGTCCGTTGCTGGAAAGGACCAATTTTTTGAAGGCCAATTTCTACTGAAACGTGGAGGCTGTACCTGTAGGAAATCTTTCACTGTTTGCATTGATTTTGCCTTGTCCTCCATTTTCTTTAATACCTCCTCAGCTTTAACACCAAACAATACATCTTTTTGCAGAGGTGCATCCAGTAATTTAGCTTTGACATGATCTGGTAAGGTTTGCTCTTTGAGCCAAGCGTGTCTACGTATGACTGATCCTGTAACAGCAGCTCTACATGAGGCCTGTAAAGCATCAAACCCACATTGCAAGGTATGTTTACCCACTTGTTCTGCACTGTGTATCAAATCCTGCAACTCCTCCAAATCTGGTTGTTCAGGCTGTGACATTTTGCTTCTCAACTGTGACAGCAGAAACTGCTGGTACTTTAAGTTATGGAACTGGCAGTTTAATGCTCTCATGGACAAGGTGGCCGAGGTGTATACTTTTTCCCCCCACCTTTCTAAAGCTCTGGAATCCCTCTCTGAAGGTAATGGAGAGTTTTAGCAGTGGAGGCCTTAATACCCTTGGGGCCCTGAGAGATAGTTTCTGGATCAGCCGTATGGCTTTTGTATAGAAATTGGTGCGAGTCAGGAACCCGGTAATACCTGTCAGGCTTGACTGGGGCTGGAGGTAGAGAGTCTGGGTTGAGGCAAGACTCCGAGTACACATCATCAAGGATATCTAAAACAGGAGTTATAGCCAGAGGTCTGTGCTGCGGGAGCAGGAGAAAATCCCTAAGCCTTTTCTTGGAGTCTGAGTACTCTTGGCCTTCCCAATGGAAGTGTTCCCTCAAGGTATGCAAGGTTTCCCCAAAAGAGTAGTCCTCAGGGGGGGGGGGGACACAGAAGGAATAGACTCCTCTGCATCAGAATCTTCAAAGGGGGAGTATGAGTGTTCCTGGTCATCAGAATGTTCAGAAATAATGGAAGCCTGGTCTGAGGAGGGGGATTCTTCCTCCACTCTGGGCCTTTTTTCCGGGGGGGGGTTGAGTACCCCTGATAAGTTTAATTAAGTCCTCAGCCATTTTGAGCCTTTGCTTTTTTGGCATGGGGCCTTGAGAAAGGTCCTGTGAGGTTTGTTTTTTGGAATGCATGGCTGTCTTAGACTTAGTGAAAGCCTTGATGGAGAAAGAAGACGAAGGCCTGAAGACACCATGTGAGGAGGCAGATTTTTTTAAGCTCTGAGTGGCTTCGGTATCAATAGTCAAGGTGTGGGCCGAAGAGTATGCGACCTCGGGTACAGAGGACACCGCCAAAAAAATGTCGTCAGTAGTCAGGGGCTGTGTATGCGCCTCGCTGAGAGCCGGAGCACTTGTGGTCAGCTTTGGCGTGGTGTCGGTAGAGGCCGGGAATCTCATGTGTCGGTCCTTATCTTTGCGTTTTTTCGTCAGAACTGGAGTCGGAATATCCGACATTATGTAATTGAATTTTTTGCCAAAAAGGTGTTGGGCGAACTCCGCCCGACGCTTTATAGTGCGTTTGTTGAAAGAGGCACAAAAGCGACAGGCCGAGACGTCGTGGTCTGGGCCTAAGCAAGGAATGCAGAGGGAATGGAAATCCTTATGCGGTATTTGCTTCCCACAAGAAATACAATTATTAACTTTGTCTGACATCGGTCTGAGGCAAGAAATGTTTCCCCAACGGGGTACTTAGCTTTCAAGAAGACTTTGGTTTGCTGATATTCGTAATTTCAGGAGGTGGCCGACCGGCACTTGCAAACTGCTCCTGATTCGGGCACCGCGCGGCAAGAAAGACTGAAGAAAATGGCGTTGGCTGGTTCCTTTATACCCCTGTCGCACTGACGTCAGGGAAGAAGCGACAACAACCGACGCCGGACCAAGACTTTGGAATTCGGCCGACCGAGGACCCGCCTGATGGCAGGACAACCCATCTGTTATGACTGCAGCTGTATGCACGATGAACATCTAAAAGAAATCCCAATCCCTCCGTGCCACAAGCTCCAGGGACCTTAACCTCATTACCACAATAAACAGAACAAGCTGGAGGGACAGGTTCCTAACCCAGAGACTTCCCATACTCTGGAACAAACTTCCCATTCACGTCAAGCAGAGTACTTCACTGGCCCTCTTTAAGAGCAATCTTGATGAGTGGGTGGGCAATAGAAAGTTCACCCCGGGGATCACTTCAGTGGTCTTGCCTGACAGGGACACTGGGAACTAACTTTGGGCAGCATGATGCCAGGGAATCTTCTTGGGCTAGGCTTATATAGGCTCCAGGGCTGTTAGCCTACTACACACCTATGAACCTATGATGATTTGCTCAATGGCCTTGCAGATAAGGCTAGTCAGGCTAACAGGTCTATAGTTCCCAGAGTTAGTGGAAGCACCACCTTTGTCCAAGGGGAAAATGGTGGCCTTTTTCCATTCAGCTGGGAGGAAGCCAGTGCTTAGACTATGATTGAAAGAGTACCCAATGGCATTGCTAATTCTTGTTTGAGCCCATGTAGGACGCAACCTGGGATGTTATCAGGTCCCATGGATGCTGTGTTTTTGTTTTTGACCTTAGAGAGGGCGTTCATGACCTGCTCTTTAGAGATGCAGAATAGAGGACTGGTGGTAGGGATGTCTTGGGGTATGTGTGGTAGGGAAAGGGGAGTGAAGATTTCATAGAACCTGTTGGCTATCAAGTTAGCAATGTCCACAGGCTCACTATATGTGGTATCATTAACTACCAGTTTGGCACAAATCTCAGCATTTCCTTTTAGGTTACGGATGTAACTAAAGAATGCCTTGTGGGTGTCCTTAGTTGAGGAAGCTAATTTGGATTCATAGTTAGCTTTGGAGGACTTAACAAGGAGTCTTATTTGCTTGTTTAAGCTGAGGAGGGAGTGTTTCCAGTTTGGGGCTCGCTCCCTCTTATTCTTAGCAATTTCTTCCTCTTATTGTAAAGCCTGTTAATGACAGTTGTCCATCAGCCAGGTTTGCTCTTCCTTGAGGAGCTTGTTTTGGTCCTATAAGGTATGACCGCATCAATGTAGATGTTCAGGTGGTTGTATAAAGCATTTGTGTAGAACTCGGCATAGTTGCCAGTTCCATCCGAGGGAGGAGGTGCAGTGAAGCTATTTATACCATCCCATAAGTGGTTATAATCTGCTTTGGAGACGTTTTTTAGTTTAGTTTGTGCTACAGGGGGATCAGGTGTGATAGTAACTTCGAATGAGACTGATTTGTGGTCAGATCCCACCAGGGAGGACCTCACAATGGGGGTGCTACAGTGATCCCCCATATTGGTAAGCACCAGCTCCAGGATGTTGGCACCCCTTGTGGAGGTGTCAACTAGCTGGTCCAGGGCACTGGAGTTAATGAAGTCAAGGCACCTTTTGGCAAGTGAGTTCCCGCATGAGTAATTTCCCCAGTCAATGGATGGTACTTAAAGTCTTTGAAAACCATGGTGTTTGGATGTATCTTGATAGAGTCAAGTAGATCCAAAATGACAGGGTGGGTGTCCTGATTCATGGCGGGGGGTCCTGTGGCTGGCAATGACTTGAATAGGTGTCCTAACAATAATTAATTGCACCTGAAGTATCTCCAGGGAATCATGCTAACTAATCTTGAGGTGTATTTATCTTTAACGCATTTTATACACCACCTCCTTCAGTTTTCACCCCTTCAGTTTGTGGTCTGAATGTGTGGAAGGAGGTGTAGCCCGATATGGCTGGGATGCTCTCTACAGTCTTGAACCAGGTCTCAGTGACTACACAAATGTCTATGTCTTTCAAGGTGAGGACTGCTTCCAGTGAATGGAAGTTCATGTTAAGACTCCTAGTGTTTAGCAGCAAAACCTTGAGGTTGTTCTTAGATGGAGTTCTTATGTTGGGAATTTTGTCCTTGAGACACTGCCTAAAAAAGGCACTATGAGGGCGGCAAGAGCCTTGGCCAGCAGCAGAAATCCCAGGGGAGACAGAAGAAGACCATCTCTGGCAAAGCATTCAGGTCTGTTGATCATGTCATCCCAGTCTGACAGATACTGTATCCCCTTGGAATGACACTAGAATCTAAGCCAATTATTGAAGTCAATCATTTTCTGTTGTTTGGTGAACACCTTGTGGGCTGTGGTGAGACAAAAGGACATGGCTCTGAACTGGTAAAAATAGGCTCCAAGCTGGAAGTGTAACTACCTTCTGGATCATCTGTTCATTTCTATGGGGCAGAATGGACTGCACAGTGGTCATCTGAAACTTTGTGTGTCAAACTGACTTGTTCAGGTTGCTGGGATCCAAAATAGGTCTCCAGTCCCCTGTTTTGTTTGGCACTAAAAAGAATCTTGAGTAAATTCCAGATTCTATCTGGTCTGGTGAGACCTCTTGGATGACTTTTTTCTAGCAGCTTTTGTATTTCTAGTGCTGCTGCTTTCCTCTGACTGGGTGGAACATTGGGAAATTTGTAAGAAGATGGGTGTGGAAGGGAAAAGGGAATTATATAACCTCTGGAAATAATCCTCTGCACCCATGCATTTTTTTATCTTGTCGAGTCATCAGACTCTCTGGTGCAGGGATAAACAATCCCCAATTGCCTCCAGAGAGGAGCAATCAGGCCTCCTTTCAGGAGTGCTGATTGGGTCTGTCAGAGAAAGAATCTTTACACCCCTGGTTTTACAGGCCACCTCTGTCGTGTGGGTGGCGTCTTGCACTTGAGTTCTCCCCTCTGCCTCTAGCAGAACTTTCTCCACATGATCTTGGAAAGGATCCTAGGATATCTTGAACCGCATTTTTTGACCTCCACATTGGTTCATAGGTTCATACTAAGCTAACTGCCCTTGCGAGCCATTTTAAGCTTAGCCAAGTATCCCTTGTGAGACTCAAACCCTGCACCTTGTGTTTGTAAGGCAAACACCTTAACCATTAGGCCACCCTCCTAGAGAAGATCCTTTTTATCTTTACCTGAAAGGCCATTCACGTTTCAGAATAATGTGGACAGCATAGCCATCATGATTAAAAGCTATTCTTCCCATGTATTATTGGCAGGGTTTTTTGGAATGTGTATTTCCAGCTTTTATTTTACATGGATATACTAATGTTTGGCAGGATGGTTTTTTGCCTCTTCTTGTCTCCATTTGAACCCATGTCTTATTTTTCAAAATGTTTTGTTTTAATGAAAACCCTTAAACAAAAAAATAATTACAAAACATTCCCATCCCTATTAAACTTGGAACAAACAAACAAAACTATGTACATCTTCAAAACATTAAGTTTAACCCTCCCGAAGAGAAAAACTGCCCAAAATTGATGGCTGCACCTGCACGTATTATCTAACCTAAAATTAGGGTTACCCATGCTAAAGCACAAGCTACAGTCTCTGCTCCCACTTACACTGATTGGTGTCTGTCCTTGTTTTCTCTCTCTTCCCCTCCCAGATATGAAAAATCAGCTTGCATGTTTTCAGAAAATATTAACTTTTAGTTCTAAGAAAACATGCACTGGCTATCTTTAAAATAAAACCTAACTTGAACTGTATATTGTTCTATTAACTGCATTACAACATTAAAGGCTGCTAGGGAGGTTGTTGCCTCTTATTCATTCCTCACATAACTTCAAACTTATTTTTTTCACTGAACTGCTTGCCATTGTACTTTTAAATTTTGAATTTCCCTCAGCAAAGAATACTCAGCATTCTGAAGATTAACTGCTTGCACCCACAGACAGCTGGTCTCCAAGAAAATGTACTCAGCAATGAGTATTTATAAATTTCACTCGGAAAAGAATGATGAGCTGCCCTCAGCTGCAGACATCTCAATTCCACTGACCATTTTCCAGTGGAAAACAAACAAGCAAGCTAATATCTTTGCAGCTGTAAGACACTCAGCATTTTCATGGCTTTCATCATTTTCTCTCATTTAAAGCCTACGTGCTTACAAAAAACACTTATTTACAGCTTAAGCCAAAGGAAGTAATACAGATATTCACCCTTGTAAAAATAGAGAAAATATCCTAATTCTACATATAATATAATCAGTGGACTTTTATACCCTACAGCAGCCCAGGATCACAGCATATGAACATTAGCATCGCCGGTTAAACAAGGTTAAACTATTTCTGGCTCTGTAAAGTCTGCTTTTCAATTTTTCCCTTAGAACTTCTCTACTTGCAATCTAAACAGTCTATTCTCTATCTCAAAAGCTCAGCACTTGCTCCTAAAGCATTTTTATATAGGTAAAGCTCAGCACTTGCTCCTAAAGCATTTTTATATAGGTAAAGTACTTGTATACTAAACAAAGTACTACATTAGCCTAGAATCCCCTTGAGTACCCATTTCCCTATAGGTCCCTTTTGACTCAGTTACACAGCAAACTTTTTCACTTTTTCTAGCATGTCGAAGGGTCAGTTGCTAGCGTCCTCTCCTGTTCAGCTGGTGAATCTGGGCATCTTGAGGCAATGTTACAATTGCCTCATGTACACAGACAACCCACTCCTTCTCCCACAAAACACAAATACATGTGAGAGATGCAACTATATAGCCAAACTGGAGGCTGAGCTCTCTCAACTCAGGACTGGCAAGACCAGACAGGAGGAGAAGGAAACCACGCACACCACAAACCCAGTTTCACATAGAACTATCACAACTGCAAAACAAACACATAAACACACAAAGACATACTGGAGGCACTGATCAAAAATCTACCAAAACTACAGAGGCCTCCAAAGCAGACACCCAAGCAACTGCCACCTCAAGACATAAGACATGCAACACATAGTTCTCAAAGTCAGTGTGCTAAACAGTCACAGCCCTTAAGGCCAAACACAATGCCAGACACACTTGTTATAGGTGACTCCATAGTCAGACACACTGACGTCCCACTCACCAGACTGAATAAGGAAAAGATCACAGTAAGCTGCCTGTCAGGCGCTAGAATCCGCCACATAACACAAGCACTCAGGTCACTCCACAGCAAGTACAAGTATGACTCAGTCATTGTCCATGCCGGTGTGAACGACATGAGACGTACCTCCCTGGACTACATGAAAAGAGACATAGAGGAGCTCTCAGATTATGTAGCCCAGGCCGGTATGACCCTGACCCTGAGCAGTATCCTACCCTCACCAAGAATGATGCCACAATACAGAGACAAAATGATCAGCTTTAATAATTGGCTTAATTACTGGTGTCATTCTAAGGGGATCCAATGTCTGTCTGCCTGGGATGACATGCTTGACAAGCCACGCTGCTTCGCAAGGGACGGCTTGCACCTGTCACCCTGGGCTTCGGATATTGGCAAAGGCTCTTGCCACCCCATAGTGCCTTTTTAGGCAAGGCTCAAATGATAAACCTACCACCCTAAAAACAAAATGGAGAAAAACTAAGGGTAATACTGCTCAATGCCAGAAGTCTAAACCTCAAGATGCACGCCCTCGAAGCCCTCCTCAGTATGGAGAACATCGATGTCTGTGCTGTGACTGAAACCTGGTTCAAGGCTCCTGAGAGCACCCCAGCACTATCAGGTTATACCTCATATCATGCATTCCGCCCCAAAATCCGGACCGAACCACAAAAGGAGGGGAGTATCCATATTCATAAAGGATACCCACACCTCCAGGTTAGTGGCAACGCACAAAGCATCGGAGACAATCCAGGTGCAATTAACCATAGGTAAAACTGCCCTACAGTTTGTAACATGCTACAGACCACCTTCTCAAACTCAGGAAACCCACACAGCCTTCCTGAAGACACTGGAGAGTATGAATGTCTCTCCAAACACCATCATATTGGGTGACTTCAACTACCCAAACATAGACTGGGAACATTACTCAAGCCCCAACACCCTAGCCCAAAGGTTCCTTGAGTTCATAAACTCAAATGCTATGGAACAACTAGTCACCATTCCCACAAGAGGAGAAAATATACTAGACCTGATCATCACAAACATGGGGACAAAATGCTCCACGCGGAAGTATATCCCTCATTGGTGAGATCAGACCATAAATTAATCTCACTGGAGATCCACATCCCGCCCCACCCCAGCAAAAAGACCACAGTGAAGAACTTCTCAAAAGCAAACTTCACACTTCTTAAGACTGGAGTGGTATCCTTCAAGGCCCCGAGCCAGTGGAAACCACAACCCACGCTGCTGAATCCTTACAAATGCCTTCTACGAGCACCTCCAGGAATGTATGATTCAAGCAATCCCTAATAAAATCAGGTCCCTTTCCACCAAAGGCAGGCCGGTCTGGTGGACTCCAGCCATAAACAAACTCTACAACAAGAGGAGAAAGCTACTACATGACAGAGCAAAATCCCTAAATTGGAAGGCATCTCTGATCAATACTAGCAAAAAACTACGATCACTCATAAAATCATCCAAGGCCAACTTTGAGAGAAAAATCGCTAATGACACAAAAGACAATCATGAAGCCTTCTTTAGCTATGTTAGAAACCTGGGTAGAAACTCCCAGATATGCTCAGAATTAGTCCAAAATGATAAAAAAAT
This sequence comes from Protopterus annectens, assembly GCF_019279795.1. Classification (NCBI taxonomy): domain Eukaryota; kingdom Metazoa; phylum Chordata; order Ceratodontiformes; family Protopteridae; genus Protopterus; species Protopterus annectens. The sequence goes on from NC_056736.1 coordinate 561,857,494, forward strand.
CACTGAACCCACAGACATTGCCAACATACTGGCAGACAGGTTCAGTGCAAATTTCTCCCTCCCTCCCCCAAAGGAGAAATATCTATCCCACCAGAGTCTAGCCTCCCAAACATCTCAGATGCCCAGGTGAGAGCTGCTCTCTCTAAAGCAAAAAACACAGCATCAATGGGACCGGACGGTGTCCCCGGCTGTGTGCTACACAAACTCAATGAGGAACTAAACCCACACATAAGGCTGCTGTTTAATCTTAGCCTTACTACAGGATACGTAGCCAAAGAATGGCGTACGGCAACTGTGGTCCCACTCCACAAAGGCGGTGCTTCTACGGACCTGGAAATTACCGCCCCATAAGCTTGACGAGCCTTGTCTGCAAAGCTATGGAGAGGATCATAATGGAACTCATAAATAAAGACATTGGGGACCTACAGACACTGGATCCTACCCAATTTGGCTTTGTCAAGGGCAGATCCTGCCTCTTGAACTTGGTCGACTTTTGAAACAGTCACTAAGGCCATTGATGAGGGAAAGGCAGTTCACACAGCCTACCTTGACCTAGCAAAGCGTTGACACAATACCCCACTCAGGCATCATAGAAAAGCTCACCAGCTTAGATGTAAACCCATATGTCACAAGATGGGTTGCAAACTGGCTCAAGGACAGAACACACAGGGTTAGAGTTGCTGGTGCCATGTCAGACCCTAAACCGGTCACTGGCGGTGTCCCACAGGGCTCAGTCCTGGGCCCCTCTTGTTCGGCATTTATTTTTCTGAAGTGCAGGAAAACATAGGGGATTGTGGCTGACAAAATTTGCAGATGACTGCAAACTGGGCACCATAATTGACACTCCATCAGACACAGACATCCTCCAGAAAGGTCTCATAGAAATGGATAACTGGTGCCAGAGCCATGGCCTTAAGCTAAATGCCAAAAATGTATAGTCATACCCTTTGGGAAAAACAAGGTAACCCCTAATTACCACATAAGTGGTAATCCATTAAACACGGAAGAAGTTATCAGGGACCTGGGGACCCAAGTTGACAGTAACCTCTCTTTTGACACTCACATTGCCAAAGTGGTTAGGAAGACCTTCTACATTGCCCACCTGATCATGAAGGGATTCACATCCAGATCAGGAGAGGTCATTGTCCCCTGTACTCTTCACTTATCAGACCAATGATTGAGTACAACGCCCCATTCGGAATGTACCTTACCCGACACCTGCAGCAGTTGGAAAGACCCCAAAAGTTCCTCACCAAAAGGATAAAGGGGCTCAAACATATGTCATATGATGCCCGACTGAAGAAACTCCAGCTCTATTCAGTCGCATACCGTCTGCTCAGAGGTGATCTGTGCCTGACATACAAGGCCATGTCCAACCCGGAATTAATGGACATGCTCCACCTCAAAAAATCCAAATCCACCAGAGCCACGAGAGCAAGAGACTTAAACCTCAACACGGATATAAATAGGACGTGCTGGAGGGACAGATTCATCACCCAGAGACTCCTACACTATGGAACATAATCCCAGTCCATGTGAGGCAGAGGCCCTCACTGACTGTTCAAGAGAAATCTTTAGTGGATGGGAGATCGTAGGTTTACCCGGGAAT
>NC_056736.1:561859602-561895583 GCF_019279795.1 Protopterus annectens
CTCCACATGATCTTGGAAAGGATCCTAGGATATCTTGAACTGCATTTTTTGACCTCCACATTGTTTTTTAGAGAAGATCCTTGGTGGGGGGGGGGGGGGCAAAGAACATACTCCCACAGCACAGAATGTATTTCCAGCTTTCTCACACTTGGAGAGTGTATCCTTTCCTTTGGGGCTAAATAAGGAGGTTCCGTCAAAGGGCACACTGACAAGAGAGGACTTGAAGGGCTCCGCAAAGTCATACAAGCACATCCAGGCATGCCTCCTAATAGAATTACCTGAACCCGCCATCCTTGAAGTACACTCAGTTGTATGAGAGATCAGTCTCATGGATGAGTTTTAAATGGACTATAGAGTTGCCAACTGTGAGGTCACAGAAGCCTGAGTCTCACCAGTAGTTGTCACTGAAACTGAATTTGACCATTCTTTTATCAAATCTCTTTGTAGTCTAGTGAAATTACTGATCTTACACTGAAGCACAGGCAAGCTTCCAAAGCCCTAGACTCTCTATTAGGGAGATGGCCAGTAGAACTCTGCTCTTTCTTAGTGGCTCTGCCGCAACCATGGCATCCACAGGCACTCCCTTACTACAAAACTCCCTTCCTGCAGGTGGTGCCAGAATCTGATCTGATCTCTTAGGGATAGGTTCAACAGAGTCAGCGTCCTTCCATGCCAGCTTTGAATTCAAATCAATAAGCTCGTCAACAGGTGGAGTTATCTTGGAGGTAGACAGGCCAGATCCAAATGCCTACAGGAATACAGTTTCCTCCAGAGAAGTACCGGGGAGGACCAACCACCTCTTTGGTTAAGATCTCTAGGATGTCTCCAAATAAGACAGCATCAGGTGGTGATCTTGGGGATCCTACCCCTTTGCTGAAATCAGTTTCCTCCATAATAGATTCCTGAGGGAAATCCAAGTGCATCCTTTTGCACTTTCTCTTTTGAGGTACTTCGGTGGGATGCTCTAAAGAAGTATCAGAAGACATGGTGATACCCTGCTGGGTAACCTGGGATGTTTGGACTGGCTGTCCCTGTGGAGTAGCATGTTGAGACTCAAAGTGTAAAGACACATGACACCTTGAAGTCAGATCCGAAGGGGAAGAGACCATCCGTCCTACCGAAGCAGAAAAAACTCTCTCCACCAACTCAAAAGCAGAATGTCCCAGGAAGAAAGAAGCTGATGGAGCTGAGAAGATATGCTTCCGCCCCATCGACTCCATCTGCCTCGAAGGCAGTCCATCTGAACTGGAGATTGGAGCTGAGTTCTCTAATACTGAGGCTCTGAGGGGCAGACACGGTTGCAACAATTTTGGAGTCTACTCCAACACCTCAAATCCAGGTGGGATGCCATGGCTCTGAAAGTTATCTGGCTCCAAACTCCTCGGATGCCGAGGAAAACAATATACTCGGATCTGACACAGACAGTCTCAGCAAATTCACATCAAGGGGCTCTGAAACAGATGGCTGGATTGGAGAAGAAGACTTCAGTGGAGTGGTAGTGCAAACCAAGACTGTCTGACCCATAGGGTTAGGAGCTGGAAGAATCCCCATCTGTATTTGCTCCGAAAGAAATATCATCATCATCCTAGATCCTGGAATCATAGATAAACTTACTAAGTTGGGCATATACACAAGTAGATGTAAAACACACCGAAGATAAAGAGGCAACCAGCTGTACACTCTGTGACAAACTGTACAGTGGAAAGGTATGGTATGGATATAGATATATGTGTATACACATAATCCACAGACGTAAACCAAAGCAAATTATGAAATGAGGATTGTACATGTATATATGTATACACAACAAACATATGTCCCGTAGATATGACATATGTACATAAATAGGCCACGTTATAGCTAATATGGGTAAACAAACAAACATGCACGAAAGGTGAATAAACCGCTGCCTTCCAAACCATTGGCCAGAAAGTGACAGTCCAGCAAGTTCTACACTTTAAACATGCATATATGTGTCCATTGCAGGACCCCAAAAATTGATCCATACGTAGTGTCAACCGACATTGACGGAAAATAAGTGACCTCAGCAAATACGATATAGCTGTACATGCAACAGTAGCAGGTGCAAGGGTAATGACACATGTGTCGATAGAATGTATGACGTACGAACTGATATCTGGAGAGTGGGGAGTGCATATAAGTGTCTCCACACTTCACTACCGCTCACATTAAACATGTGTAATGGGTACTCTGGAGGGTTGTCAGGTATGGGAATCATGGGTATGCAGAAATGGGCCTAGGTGTTGTTTGGCAGAGATTTCATAGGCCCGCCCCGTGGGAGTGATGCGGGTATAGCACACGCCTATATTCTCAATAATGGGGCAAACCATCCACTGGATATTGCGCAAACGATTTTGGGAATATGTAGGGCCCTACATCAGTGTCATGTAGGCGATTATCATGGATGGACATGCGTACGACCAAGATGGTAACCATAACTGGCAAACTGTCAGAATAAGACAGCTTCACTAAGGCGTAGTACATGAAATACAAATAGGGACTATATTAGATATACCCCAGATAAAGTCAGAATGTTGATAGAATACTGGTGTAGCCAGGATTACGAATGTTATGAGTGTTACTAATCATGTAATAGAAATGTCAGTCACTATTATCTAACCGCACAGTTCGTAATGCCTTGCCATCAATTTACCAGAAAGGCACATTACTATGACAAATGTAACAAGGGCAAAGGTCAAACGTCAGGGCATTTACCCATAATGTGTACAGGTTAGGGGTATGAAGGTAACCTGTCCAAAATACATGTACAGAACTAGTGATACTAGGTGGACAGGTGAGAAGAAAGACATCAGGACAAATGAGAAAACATGTACAAGTCATACGCATGTACTCCGACAAATGTGAATGACAACGTATGCCCTGTGAATGTCAGTGTGGAAGGTTAATAGACTCAAAAGAAATGTGTCACTCAGGGTGTCATGCAGTGTCACCGTAACAATGTCCAGTCCCCCATACTCGTACATGAGCTCTGCCACTGACGGAAAGTGCAAATACCGGCTTACACATACAGTACATGGTAGACTAATTAGTGTGGATAAGCAGCTGTTGGCCTGTGTGAGGAATACAACCCTCTGGGTGGGTGTGTCCTGCAATATAAATGTAATGGCATGTGGCCTGTGATGCCGCCATACAGTGTGTCTGTTGGTGTCATAAAGTTGATATCTTGTATCAGACACATACACCACAACTGTACAGATGTACGCAGAATGTGCAGAGTTCTGCTTCATATGTTTGGTGTGTTCCACGTAACATCAGTACCAGTCTGGCACATTCCTGATAACTGAAGTCATGAAATAATGACAAACGTGTGTTTAAGACACCAAATCCATCAGAAAAGTCATACTAATGCAAAACCTATTATTGTGTCAACTATCTACGTTTGTAAGAGCAACATGTCAATACTGCCCCTATGTGTCCCACTATCACATAAGGCTTTGTCCAGATGTTTGCTCTAGGAGGTGGAGTGGTATGATCAGAAACAGATACATGTGTGAGGAAACAGCATTATCGACTGCAAGATAACGCAGAAGGTATGAAATGCGCTGCAGTAGGACGTTCAGTACTGTTCGCAGGTATGTGCTGACATGTCAAATGACACAGCAGTCTACATGAAGTACCTATACGGCTGTCACCTTTACAAATGATGATAGTGGGACATACCCACAGCCATGCACACAGCACAAATAGACATACACACAGCAAAACTAGGCCATGATACATGAAGCCTCCGGCGTGTATGAGTACAGTGAGAGTACAGCAAGGATTGATGTCTGCCAAGATATACAGCAAATGCCTGTAAGGGCGTGTAACACCACCCGTAACACGGACGTTGCATGGACAATGTTGGGATTTGCAACATACCCCATTGGTTTGTGAAAGCTATGCAAATATGCGATACATGAAACAGTCAGCTGTCCATGCAAGAGCAGAGTTATGGGCAGAAAGTATGTGAAAGCTACACAAATATGCGATACATGAAACAGTCAGCTGTCCATGCAAGAGCAGAGTTATGGGCAGAAAATAGATTTTATATATATATATATATATATATATATATATATATATATATATAGAGAGAGAGAGATACAGACATACACACACAGACACACACACACACACACACACACACACACACACACACACACACACACACACACACACACACACACACACACACGTGGCAGGGTTGTGAGCAGAACATGAATGTAACCACTGTACCACACAACAGCATTACGCAGTGACAGAACGTGCAACCATGAGTAGTAGATCACAGAAATCACACAGGCATATGTCTAGCCTGTAGACAGCAGCATCAAAGGCAAAGACGCCGCACAGATGTCATGGTGAGTGAATACTGTAAAAGCAATGTACTGTTGTCATGCAGCTAGAAACACACACACACACACACTTGGCAGGGCTGGTAATCGAACTTACACCTAACTACCCTATCACACTACAGCATGACGCATTTACAGAACGCGTTACCGAGTTTACTGAACACAGCAGACACACAGGCATTCTTCTAGGTGCGTGTCAACATCTGCAAAGGCAAACACGTCAGCAGGATATGTCTGTGGTACGAAGCGTCTAAAAGCAGGCCTGGGAATCGAACTTACACCTAACTACCCTATCACACTACAGCATGACGCATTTACAGAACACGCTACCAAGATTACTGAACACAGCACTCCCAGAGGCATACTTCTAGGTGGGTGACATCATCCGCAAAGGCAAAGACGCCGATAGGGAATGTATGTGTTGTGAGGCATCTAGCATTACTGTGTCCCCAGGCAGCTGGAAACACACACACACACACACACACACACACACACACACACACACACACACACACACACACACACACACACACACACTTGGCAGGACCGGGAGTTGAACATACACCTAACTACCTTATCACACTACAGCATTACACATTTACAGAACGCGCTACCGAGATTACTGAACACAGCACTCCCAGAGGCATACTTCTAGGTGGGTGACATCCGCAAAGGCAAAGACGCCGATAGGGAATGTATGTGTTGTGAGGCATCTAAAAGCATTACTGTGTCCCCAGGCAGCTGGAAACACACACACACACACACACACACACACACACACACACACACACACACACACTTAGCAGGACCGGGAGTTGAACATACACCTAACTACCTTATCACACTACAGCATTACGCATTTACAGAACACGCTACCAAGATTACTGAACACAGCACTCCCAGAGGCATACTTCTAGGTGGGTGACATCATCCGCAAAGGCAAAGACGCCGATAGGGAATGTATGTGTTGTGAGGCATCTAAATGCATTACTGTGTCCCCAGGCAGCTGGAAACACACACACACACACACACACACACACACACACACACACACACACACACACACACACACACACACTTGGCAGGACCGGGAGTTGAACATACACCTAACTACCTTATCACACTACAGCATTACGCATTTACAGAATGCGCTACCGAGATTACTGAACACAGCACTCCCAGAGTCATACTTCTAGGTGGGTGACATCATCCGCAAAGGCAAAGACGCCGATAGGGAATGTATGTGTTGTGAGGCATCTAAAAACATTACTGTGTCCCCAGGCAGCTGGAAACACACACACACACACACACACACACACACACACACACACACACACACACACACACACACACACACACACACTTGTTGGCAGGACCGGGAGTTGAACATACACCTAACTACCTTATCACACTACAGCATGACGCATTTACAGAATGCGCTACTGAGATTACTGAGCACAGCACTCCCAGAGGCATACTTCTAGGTGGGTGACATCATCCGCAAAGGCAAGGACGCCGATAGGGAATGTGTAGAGAGTGAGCAGTCTGAAAGCATATTACTGTCCCAAGGTAGACGTAGACAAACACACGGCAGTGCTCTCATCGGGGCAACTAAATATCTACGGAGCACTACAACACTAAATAGATACAGGATGTGCCACAGACAGTACACCCTTCGAGACAGCAACCTGTGTGTTCAATGTAGGCATCCATCGTGACATTGAAAATGGACATCTGTTGCCTGGATGACCACCATGGCTATACAGGATGTCAATGGCCATGCCCACACGCTTAGTATCACACGTCTGGAATATACAGTGTGTCCATCTACACAACGGCGTACTGGGCATGCTCACACACTTAGCAGTTGCAAAGGGCCGTCTTGCATGCACACAGATTCTAATCATGGAAGGGCGCAGTTTGGAATGTACTGTGTGTCCATCTACACAACGGCATACTGGGCATGCTCACACACTTAGCAGTTGCAAAGGGCCATCTTGCATGCACACAGAGTCTAATCACGGAAGGGCGCAGTGTGGAATGTACTGTGTGTCCATCTACACAATGGCGTACTGGGCATGCTCACACACTTAGCAGTTGCAAAAGGCCATCATGCATGCACATGGAGTCTAATCACGGAAGGGCGCAGTGTGGAATGTACCGTGTGTTCATCTACACAACTGTGTACATGGACTGTACTGTGTGTCCATCTACACAACAGCATACTGGGCATGCTCACACACTTAGTTGTTGCAAAGGGCCATCTTGCAGGCAGATGGAGTGTAAACACGGAAGGTCTCAGATTGGACTGTACCGTGTGTCCATCTAAACAACTGTGTACATGGACTGTACTGTGTGTCCATCTACACAATAGCTTACTGGGCATGCTCACACACTTAGCTGTTGCAAAGGCCTGTCATGCATGCAGATGGAGTGTACACACAGAAGGGCACAGTAAGATATAACTGTCCTCACGCACAGGGCGGTCACACATGCAGTGACCTGTACACACACAGATGCCATCACAGCTGTCACAGGTGCAGGTCACACACGTACACACCGCAGTGTACACTGTAGCTGTCAAGTCAGCACCATGTCGTTGGTGCAGCACTACACAGCCTTACAGTACCACAACACCATGTGACACATGACCACTGGGCTGTACAGAGGTGTACACCAGCTGTGCAGAGTACACATGTACCAACAGGGATCCAACAGGTGTTATGCATTGCAATGATACCAGTATACATGAACAGGTCGGCTCAAGACATACCACGGCCCTTACACAGCTGTGACACCTGACTGTTGCTGTACACCAATGAACACATGTCTGGATATGTCATACATGTGATTGTGTGGATGTGTGCATGGACTGCACACAACACATGCATACATAGCCTTTGATGTACCTCGTGCATAACAGTGGCCTAATCAATGCTACACATGCGAATGGAAGGTGGGCCCATGTCTGTTGAATGCTCACACTACAGGGGGTAGCAATGTTGACCGGGACACATACCCTTGTACTGGTCGCCTGTGACACCTGTGATATCATACCACAGTCCATGTGTTATGTATGTCAACACACATGTCCAACAATAGCAATGCATACAAACATGGCAAAAGGAGACACATGTGACATCTGTACTGTGCATGCAGCAACCATGCATGTGCAGTGGCCGATGTCCGTAACATAGTTGCACCTACCTACGACATGCAGTCGCAATGCAGACCCATCATTGACACCTGTATACGGTGATATACAAACAGCATGTATGGAGAGATGTGTGTACATAACGTAGTGAACCACCTGTGTAGATGTATGTGTGCAGGGGGTGGCTCACAGTTGTGTCACACACCATCCTATCATGCCATGTGCTAACAGTACGCTATGTCGCTGTTACGTGACGGTGCTGACATAATGCATACACAGCGGTCAGGTGTCACCAACTATATGTCACATGGCACCAGTAACACCTACAACCTCCCGTGTGCATATAGCAGCACATTTGCCAGATATAGTGTTGGTACACATAATGCAATCAATACCACTGCATGTCTATCAAACGTGCCATCATATGGCAGGTGTATCATTCCCAGCACTGCCATGTGTGTCCGAATGTGTGACCAGAGATGCCACATGTCACGGGGAATATGTCCCAGTTGTTACACATCCCTGTACACCGTTGTAGAGATCTGTACATACATCAGTATGGGAAGCATGACGTCGGCCGGTGTGGTGCATCACACATGTCGGCTGTCTGTATACACATGTGTGGTCACCACAGTGTGTGTGTGTATGTATGTCTGGTGCTTGGTGTGAAGGTGTATGCTAATATACAGTGAGAAATGATCATTAACCCCACGTGGTGACTAACCCGTAATGGTGATGCAGTGCACTACCCTGTTGATGCCATAGGTCCCAGCCATACTGGCTACCTGTGCATGTTCCTTCTATGTGACACGTCGTGGGGGTGCATAGTACTGTGAGGGTGATGACCACATAGGCAAGGGTCCCCACCTGCACACTATGAGGTGTGCGTTATAGTGGTGTACACCCTGTGAATGTGGCCATGTTCCCGTACTGTTACAGGGTCCTACTGCTGCACAGTGTGGCCTCCAGCTACCAAGTGACACCTCACATCATCATTGGCCAGACCGCTGTGTACAACCCCTGCACCATGTCACCATACCTGTAATGTGTCCTGCTATGTATGTCACATCTCTGTCCAGTGTAGCCTGTGGCACTGACCACATGCGTCAGGTGCAGTATATGTGCAGACATCTGTGTCATGTTGGTGTTTCCAACAGTCAGGTTGAGGGTACATGTAGCATGCTGATATTGCCAGACGTGCCTGTGAGTAATCCACAGTTACACGTGGGGGACTGCAAACACTGCTACATGCAGACACATGCAAGTACACCATAGGAGGGAACCTGGGTATCACAACCAACATGGTGCTACAGATGTAACCGAGACACATACCGTGAACACATCACAATGCATGCTGCACCTGCACTACATGGTATGACCGGTGCATGTCGACAGTACGCAACCTATGTCACATACACATCTGTCAGTATTCACACACAACCACTGCAACATACACATACCTCACTATGCATACACAGGTAATATTACATACACCTCTTACTATGCTGTTCACCCTGTGCATCAGAATATTTGTGCATAACCCTGCACCGATGGTGTGGATGACAGGGATGCGGCACAGGCTTCATCATATGCACAGGGTGATATGTTTGCCAGGGGCATAGGCTGCACCAGTGGATAACATCATGTGTGTAAGGGCCGGTGAGTTGATTGGACATGTCTGTTCAGAATGCATGTGGATGTTGTGGAGCCCTACAGTTGTGTTTGCTGTGTGCGTGTATGTGTGTACACAGTTCTGCCACTTGTGAGGCCTACATGGGATATAATTGACAGCCCCAGATTGTACAGAGTAGGTTGTACAGCTCACTGTGTCCGTCCACGGCCACGTGACCTGAGCCTGCCTGGGGTTGCACGGGCACTACCAGATGGAGATACAGAGTGGCTACTGTCCGACGACACATGTCCACTGGAACTGTGTCCCCGCTGAGAACATCTAGGGCCACGCCCACATGGTCTGCTGTGTCCTGGTGTTGACAGCGCAGCACCAGCTGCACTGCTACTGCTACTGGCACTATGGGAGCGGGCATGTGAGGTGGCATGCTCATGGAGACCTACACTAGGTGGTTTTGCTGGCCTACGTCCACGTGGCCTATGCCTCACTCCTACCAGATGTTCCAGCACAGACAGCTCCCGCTCGTGGATTGCCATGCCACAGTCAAGGATTCTGACCATTTCACCTAATCGCCTATCCAGAACATCAGCAATCTGCTGTTGAGCATTTGCCAATGCCTGGATGTTGTCATTTAGGGTATGGATAGCAGCCCTCTGCAGCCTCTGCCCTTCTCTGTTCTGCCATTCAGCACGTGCCTGTGCCGCCATTACAGTCTGGAACATGCATCTTGTGATACCAGCTGCTGCGCTCTGTCCTGCAGGTGCATGTCTGCCAGAGGCCCTCCTACGAGCAGCACCGGCCACATGCCTGTGTGGCACATCTGCAGTCATTACACTGACACCATGGTGTGTAGACACACCCTCTGTAGCCACCACACGTTCCTGTTCCACGCTAACAGACGCTGACTGTCCTTCCTCTATGGCCACTGGTGATGCGGTATGTGTTGGCGCAGAACTGTGTGCGGGGAAGAGGGGGACATAGCTGGGATGGTAACCACTGGCACAGATTCAGCCCCTGACAACCCTGCCTGTACCTCATGCATATGTTCATCACCGCTAGTATCTGTGGTGACACTAACATCAGATGGACTGCAGGAGGGTAACGCACCTACATCACTTGTGAATGCAAAGAAATACTGTAAAGTACAATAGACACAGACACACACACACACACACAGACACACACACACAGACACACACACACAAACACAGACACACAAACACACACACACAAACACAGGCACACACAGACACACCATGCATGTGACTTGTCAGATGGCATGCAGCATGCCTGCGATACAGCAGAGGGCATGCAGCTCAGACATCAATAGTGTTAGTAAGCATACCTCCCTGGGGTACACACTACAGCAAGCAGGTGTCATATCAGTAGCCATGCAGTTCACACAATCATGGTAGTATGCATGCATCCCCGTGATACACCATGTGGCCCAGAACAGGATAACAGTACACATGGCTGATGTGACCTTGACATGTAATTTGCTGACATGTGCATTAACATGCATACATGTCTGACACAATGGTGTCCTGACACATGTACAGCATCATAATGGGCTTCACATTGCAGTGTTGTGTGTATGCCCTACAGATAGAATGCATGTTTAGCAAATGTGCATGAGCATGGGGGAGTAGTGTGAGCCGTCTACATTGCTATACAGTGTGAAGTACAGACACTGTGCCATTGCATGGCATCATGAGGCATCTATGTTGCTGTAGAATGCATAATATGTACACATTGCATAGCCATAACTGCAACACAGTCGTGATGTTCAACAGATCGTATATGGTAGACTTCAGTGACACCTCCAGTAGCTGTGCACAGGCTTTTAGGTTGTCCAGTGTACCACATCAACTGTATAATCGGTCAACTAAGGCTATAATTGGACCATGTGTGGACAATGTGCAACAGGGTGTATACACATCCCATGTACTGTGTGGCTACATGTCTCTGGCCATCCCCCATGGCCATGTGTGCACATGTGTTGGCCAATTGTGTGTGATGGCCATCTATCTCACATGTCTGTGTTGTCCCATATGACATACACCCATACATGTCAGATATGTCACAATCCACAGGGCTATGCAGACAACGGGTTGTATGTTTGGCATGTGGGGTATAGGTCATGCGATAGTGTGACAATATTGCAGACAGAACACTACATGTCTGGGACATGTCAGGTAGCACATCACAATGTGTGCACCCAATGCAGGGGCATATGACACAATGGTGACACCTGTGGGCTGCCCATATCACAGCTCACTGTGTGATACTGTGTGCATACCACACATGTTGTTCCAATGCATACTACATATGCCTCCATTGTAGAACACCTCAACCGTTGTATGCACAGCTGACCACACATGTCGCAATGACAAGTACTGTGGTTTCAAGTCGGTGTATCATTACATTTGTATATATTGCACATGGGTGGCCTGTGTGAATGAAGGGTGGTGCAACCTGCATATCGTGACTGGAACAAACATCAGGTGTGCAAGTGTTAACTGGTCACATGGCAAATAGATCTACACTGTAACATGCCTTATACTGATGACAGTCTCACCTGCAACAGACTCATGTCTGTGCGGCACACCAGAGGTACCTGTATAGGGGTGACACACCAGTATGAACATTATCCATGGCTGTATGACAGCCACAGGTTGCACTGTGCATGTGAACACATTCACCTGTGTAATAGCATATAGTATGCACATGTGTACATACACAACGTAGCATACTGTAGTATGCAGCATGTGTGTCCACATACCTTGCATATGTTGTTACTTTGCATAATGTACAGTGACACATGCAACTACATGGGATATAATAAGCCATATGTGCAGTACTGACTTACCAGGCAACTCCAGGCTCATTGGTTGGGAGACACCCACCTCCACGATGGCAGCTAGTGTTTGTGGATGCTGTTCCCTGGGTGTCCCCAGACCGGCCAGTAGCTCCTTGGTGTGTGTGAGTGGGGGCTGGGTTGGTGGCCCACCACCTTTTCCACCTTGTTCCCTGGCGATTGCAGTGGCACACTGTTTTGCATGTCGTATCAAGTCCATGCAGTGTCTGCACACCTGCTGGTAGGTGTGGTTATGGCCACCCACATCGTTCACCCTCCTGCGTAGATCCTGCCACAGGTCATCCCGCTGCTGGGCATGCTGTGGCACATGGCTGAAAAACAAGTCATAGTTGTCATAGAGCTGTGGGATGAGGACATCATCCTCCTGGCAGGTGTATGCTGGGAGGCGTGTACGGGGCATTATCTGTAATACATAATGATGGTGACAGGTCACAGTTTCAGAGATGTACAGAGATACTGCTGCACATACATTTCTATGACATCTACTACATCTGCACAGTTATCTTTGCAAAGCATCATGACACTGACATGACTGACGTGTTTGTGTCACACACATGTCACACAATTATGCATTGGATATCATCACCATATATGTGTGTCACCTCATTACAGTGTTCATACTCCATGTAAATGCTGTCTTGCTGTGGGCATGTCTATTTGCCTGCACTTGTGTTCTTACCTGTCTGCACATGCCTGGATGTGTCCACGGTACTGCTGCTGACCTGGATGCTGTGTATATGTCACATATCAACACAGACACAGCCGTAATGGACTTGAGCAGTGACAATGCACACATACGCATGAACACCTGTACATGCATGTGTTTTGCCATATACATCTACACAGCACTGTACAACTGTTCAACATCCTGCCACGGATCACCTGTATTGCACATGTGATAGACATGGGACAATGGCTAGTCAGACGACATTCACAGGGATGGTTATCAGCCATAGCATGTGCGGGCATGGTTTCCAAGCTGTAACAGACAGCCATTATGCCACCGCAAGGTGCATCAGTGCCACATTACTGATCCAGTCAGTTGATAGTACATCTACCATGCGGCCATCACACCATGTCTGACTGGGATGACATGTGCAGCTTTGATGGACAGGGTTGCATGGTATGGCAGGAGTATGTCACATATATGGCACAGGGATCTGTCCAGCCTGTGGCGATCCTAGTATTAGGATGGTGGCTGTCCATGACATATGTCTTATAGATCAGGATATGGACATGTAGCATGTCCATCATCATGGTGTAGCAAATGTCTTTCTACAAGGTAGACAGCATGCTGCATAGTGGAGGTGAGGATTGTGACGGCTGGTATCGCACATCCATGCATACCCAGTACCACTTAAAGGTGGTATGTGATCCAATAGTAGTCACCACAGTGCTGTATATGCCTGTCCAGTGATCTCCGTGCTCATGGATGGCACCCTGACATGACATGGGTACCTCATATGACTACCTAAGGGGCCTGGAGACGTCACCAAGTTGGGGGGTGCACTGCACAGCACCGTCCCTTACACAGTGTCCATAATGTTGACCACAGCCTAGGTAGTAGTTTATGGGTACAGGGATGTTCACCTAGCGGTGACAATGCTGGTATCATCCATCAGACTGTGCACATATGTCACACACCTCACCCACACAGCCCATTCTGTATGTTGTTCACAACACTGACACAGCTATACTGATAGGTCATGGCCATTCACAGCCTTACATACAAAGATGCCTAACATTTGTCTGTGTGGTATGGGCTACAATGAGGGTGGGGTACAACACATTAACCCTGTTCTACTGTAGCTGGCACTGGTGTGATGTGCACATGTCACTCTTGCACCTTTTGTAGTTGTGAGTCTGTCAACAGGCCACTGGTGGAACACTCCTGTGACATGCAAAGGTATTTGTAATCAAATATCCATGCTGTCTTGTACATCTGTACTGCTAACATCTACAGTTAGAATGGTTCATGGACATGCACACCATATTCAGCAAGGTTATAGTGCGGTGCCACCCAAAATGACTGTCATCACCACTTGTGGGTTGATATTATCCAACACACTATCTGTATTGTATGGTCATGCTAGGCACTTGTTCAGAACTTGTGAGCATGTCATGAGCTACTGATTACTATAGCACCCATTCCACACCATTTCCCACAGGTACACTGGCTGTCCTACACTTCCCAGCTTGCTTATGGTACAACAGCTGTTGTACACACATAATGCACATATCCTGTGGGACATGGTTGTATATACAGGCATGTCCAACTGTCACGTACCAGTGCTACTGCCTGTCTATATGAGGGATATGTTGTACATGTGGCAATAGAGCAATTGTCTCATGTACACATTCAATGCTCCCCTCCCAACATACGACACTACAGCCTGTGGGGGATGCACTTCTGCAGCCGTGCTGGGGGCATAGCTCTCAAGTGTACCTCATTACAAGGAACGTACCTCATTTGGGGTTCTAAAAGGTGCATGTTCCTCAAGTTTCCACATTGAAAGGGTCTGCCACACATTCATTGTTGGGAATTGTTTACCTGCTAGCCATGGCTAAATAGATGGGAATCATATTAATTCATTAGAATATCTTTTTTATACGTAAAACCAGCCTATTTTAGCCATCATATGCCCTTCCTAGTTGAAGCTGTTAGTAAGCCAGTTGTAAGTGTTCCATGTTTTGCCCAGTTGTCACACAGTATGAGGGCTAATGTTCCTCATTTTGGGGACAGGCGGTCAACAGCTATGGCTGGGGGTAATGCTGTCACCAACCCTGACTGCACCTGACAGTCATTTGGGAATGTGTAACATTCGCAACACACCCCACCCATCACATAGTCTCACATGATCTACACCACTGGCCACACATACAAGGACAACATGTGCAGTACATCTCCATACTCACTGTAGGCACCAGAGGTAGCCCCCATCATGGACAACATCACCAGCTTATAGCCCACAGACTCATGTGTGCCCATCACATACAGCCAATAGGGAGTTATAACATTCACAACACACCAGTCATAGATGACTCTGTAGGGAGTCACACTGCAGTTCCACACAGCAGGCTACACAAGGCGATAGTCACTTACATCTTGCTGTCGGGTAACTGCTTCTGCAACATAACCTATGCACCCATGCCACACCTCACCAGGTACGATGTGACTGTCATTCTCCATGTTAGTGTGACTGCCCTGTGATGCCACTTCACAGACTACGTGTGCAGGGACATGCAATAGCTCACCAGTCTTATAGCCCTGAGGGTGTGGGCCAAGCCCTGGGGAGAATTTTGCATTCGTCCGGACACGATACCACTGTACAATGACCGACTGTGTCACTTCAACAGTTGCCTATGCTCCTATTGTCATTCCACAGGCATCTGGTATCTGTCCGCTTTGACTGACCTGGTCAAACACAATGCTGTGGCACAGATGACTTGCACCTGTCAGCCCTGGGAGTACAGCACACATGTAAGGCTCTTGCTGATTCTATACTGCCTGTCTTGCACAGTTTCCAATAACTGTCACCGGCAGGACGGGAACTGGCAGGCACGACATGGGGTCATGTGACACAATGCTTGCATCTTCCTCTGTGACACACGCAGGCAATGCACACCTTATAATGCACCACTCAAACATCTCTGCAGTGACTGGGACCTGCCTCTAGGCTCTGCAGAGCACACCTGCAATGACAGGTTATAGACAAACCATACCTTTCAGGCACATACCTGGACCGGCACACCCACAGCTGAGGGGTTCCCATATCCCACTATGTTTTGCACACATCCTGGCAAGTTACTTAGCACAATGCATCAGAGGTGCTCCACGTGCAACTAACTGTGTCCGGGACTGCTATACACATTGTAACAAGCTACAGAGTCAACATCATACCCCACGGTTAACATACCTTCTTTGTTGGTATATTGGACAGTGGGCCTCAGACAGCTACTACTGAGGTGTGACTGACACTACCCTACACTTCACTGGGATAGCCACTCATGTACCGACACATCCATGAGTCATAACCACCGCTATGCTGGATCAACCCTACACACCACCTCCAAGACCTACATTAACCTTGGCATGAACACTACCACCATGTGACTGGTGTTACACACCTGGGGTTATCCCCTCATTGGTGGATTCCGAACATATGCTAATCAACCTTGTTAGCCACATCCCGGCACCACACCCATCACAGCATACACAGTACATGAGTACTACAACACCTACTACAGACGTCTGTTGACAGCGGTTGTTAACGTCATGACACCCGTGCAGATGGACAATGCACATACAAATGCTGACACATACCCCAGTGCACTTCATTAACATGTACACAACTGCATGGATCATGCTATTCCACACAGAGCCATGATGGTACACACCGGATAACAGACGCCACACTGGTGGTCATGTTCCATGGACATATGATGTACAACAACAGGTGTAGGCTGTTGCACAGTGGTGTACATTCCCATGTGTGGGGTGGCTCACTGGTCAGGCGTGGTGGGGTCACAGGGTCCCTTATCACATACTCCAAGACTAGCTACGTAAACATGACTGACACACATTCCAGGGTGTACCACCAGGCATTATGGTGGTATATCAGTAGTCGATGGCAACACCCACATCTGCTGTCACATACAACAGTCACTCAGGAACATTACAGACCTAGGCGATGTTGGCAACATGCTGGAGGATGGATTCAATGCTAACATTACACCCTCTCACTCACTACAGGGCCACAATCCATGCATGAACATTGTGGCATTTATCACAGTACACACAGGTGGTACCACAATGCATGAGTGGGACTATAGTCCTACACACCTGACTGGACTGTTCTGCATGGCTATGGGGCACATCATCAAGGACGTCATTCACAGATACATTGTTGGGCTCCCGTCCTTTGCTGCCACCTGGGTTGGGCTTGTTAGGGCCAGAGCATGGCCCCTACACATGGTGGACTCCTTTCATACAGTTACCAGGGCAGTTGCTGATGGTACAGGAGTCCACACATCCTACATTGTCCTCTCATTGCCTTTCAGCACCATTCCCCATTCTGGTATTGACATACACGTCCACCTGCACATCGTACCCTGTGTCTCTGGATGTTATGCTATGTGGCTCATGGAAAGGACACACAGTGAGGCCAGCATACCATTGCACCTACTACATGTCAGGTACATTTGGCATACCACAGTCCTCAGTCATAGGGCCCCTCATGTTCAGTATATGCTTCCCTGCGGAACAGGCTAGCACAAGGGACTTTCCCTGCCTAGCTTTCAACCCCCTGCATACAAAGTGCCATGATTGCTCCACCAGCTGATACTGACTCCATCCATATGGGTGTCGCTGTGACAGATACATAATATGACTATCATGGCATCAAGCTGCATGACACAAGGTGCATGCACATCACCTTTGCATTACACCATTCACCCACTGACTATCACATGGATGGTAGTCCCCTACATACATATCACATTGTACAGGTTTGCAGTACACACATATGTCGCACCCACTCCTGTGGTTACCATATTGCCACTGTGGCGTGGATATCCTACATGGCCACACCTATCTGTACTGGGTGTGTAGCTGGTACATAGGCACCCATTGTACCTCTGAACTCAAGACATCTACACACACTCAAGGGTACACCACCCCATTTAGGGTGTACCTTACACAACAGCTACAGCTTTACTTGCCACAACATTAACATGCCATGATGTTTACTGAGCTCCGACAGTTTAAATATGCGGCTGCACTATGGACACCACATCTGTACACATTTGCATACTACATACTCAGGGGTGACCTCTGCTGATCAGACAGGGCCCATGTCCACAACATTATTAATGGATATACTCCTCATATGCGACATAAGCAGAGGCCACTGTGAGCAACATGCTCATGGATATGTGCACACACGCCACAATGAGTGGGATGTGCTTGTGAGTTACATTCCCAAACCGGACACTCACCATGCTTTGGAACATACGTCCTATGTACATCACGCAGGGACACTCAGTAGCACTGTTCATGTGATACCTCCCTTGGTGGTTGGGAGACACATGTAGGCCTGGGATCACTGCAGTGGCTGTGCTGTGCAGAGGTGCAGGTGACACATGGCTCTGCTGTTCACAGGACACTACCCTAGAGAGGTGCCACTAGTGTGAACACTGTAGTTGTGCTTACACATGGACTTGCCAGACTGCATAGTACCCCACTATGCACCTGTGAAGCTATTACATGTCCTTTGTACATGGTTACTTGGTAGCCCTTCCATTTAGATTAGCTCTCATGCTATTACAATGTCCCATGCCTACAAGCCATATGTATCCTGTTATTGTACATACCAATAGACGATACCTGTGGTATGCATGATATGCCTGTTATGCTGTGTAGAATATCTGTCATATCTACCTATAATACTATACATTACACATATTTCACATAGTATCCCATAATGCAAAGCATACTTGCACAGCAGGACCACCATAGATATGTCATTTACGTTATATGCCCATACACATACGTGCTGTAACAGTATATCAACATATACTATCCCCTGCTATGGCACATCCTTGTTGGACATACCCTACCACTGACGGCGGGTTGTATGGAATTGTTCATAGGTTCATAGGTTCATACTAAGCTATCTGCCCAAGGGCATTTATAAGCCTAGCCCAGAGTTTTGTGGCTTTCGCCACCCCTTTAGTTTGGAGGATACTATGCCCGTTATTTTGATGTGCCTCTGTCAAGCAGTGACACTGAGATAATCCCTGGGGTATATCTGCAATCTCCCATCCATTGGTCAAGATTTCTCTTGAACAAAGCCAGCGAGGTGCTCTGCCTCACATGTACCGGGATTTTGTTCCACAGCATAGGGAGTCTCTGGGTGATGAATCTGTCCCTCCAACATGTCCTATTAATAACCGTGTCAAGGTTTAAGTCTCCCACCCTTGTAGTTCTGAGGGATCTAGATTTTTTGAGGTGAAGCATGTACATCAATTCCGGGTTGGACATGGCCTTGTATGTGAGGCACAGGTCACCTCTGAGCAGATGGTAAGCGACTGAATAGAGCTGGAGTTCCTTCAGCCGGGCAGCATAAGACAAATTTTTGAGACCCTTTATCCTTTTGGTGAGGAACTTTTGGGGCCTTTTCAGTTGCTGCAGGTGTCGTGTCAGATACATTCCGAATAGGGCATTGTACTCAATCATTGGTCTGATGAGTGATGAGTACAGGGGGACAATGACCTCCCTTGATCTAGATGTGAATCCCTTCATGATCAGGTGGGCAATGTAGAAAGTCTTCCTAACTACTTTGGCAACGTGAGTGTCAAACGAAAGGTTACTGTCAACCTGGGTCCCCAGATCCCTGATAACCTCTTCTGTGCTTAGTGGATTGCCGCCTATATGGTAGCTAGGGGTAGCCTTGTTTTTCCCGAAGGGTATGACTATGCATTTTTTGGCATTTAACTTCAGGCCATGGCTCTGGCACCAGTTATGGCGCCAGCAACTCTGACCCTGTGGGTTCTGTCACTTAGCCAGTTTGCAACCCATCTTGTGACGTATGGGTTTACATTTAAGCTGATCAGTTTTTCAGTGATACCTGAGTGGGGTATTGTGTCGAAAGCCTTCACCAGGTCGAGGTAGGCTGTGTGGACTGCCTTTCCCTCATCAATGGCCCTGGTGACTGTTTCGAAAAAGTCAACCAAGTTTAAAAGGCATGATCTGCCTTTGACAAAGCCAAACTGGTTTTGATCCAAAGTCTGCAAGTCCCCTATGTCTTTATTTATGAGTTCCATTATGATCCTTTCCATAGCTTTGCAGATCAGGCTTGTCAAGCTGATGGGACAGTAATTTCCAGGGTCGGTGGAGGCATCGCCTTTGTGAAGTGGGACCACAGTTGCCGTACGCCACTCGCCACCCTTGCACGTATCCTGAGGTGAGGCTAAGATTAAACAGCTGCCCTAACTGCGGGTTTAATTCCTCATTGAGTTCGTGGAGCACACAACCAGGGACACCATCTGGTCCCATGGATGCTGTGTTTTTGCCTTGAGAGAGCAGTTCTCACCTGAGCGTTAGAGATGTTTGGGGGCTACAATTCTCTGGTATAGATATCTCACCTTTTGGGGGAGAAGTTTGCACTGAACCTGTCAGCCAGTATGTTGGCAATGTCTGAAGGTTCAGTAATTTTTACATAATTTTGAACTAATTCTGAGCATATCTGGGAGTTTCCTCCCAGGTTTCTAACATAGCTAAAGAAGGCCTTATGATTGTCTTTTGAGTCCTTAGCGACTTTTCTCTCAAAATTTGCCTTGGATGATTTTATGAGAGATCTTAGTTTTTTGCTTATAATGATCAAAGGTGTCTTCCCTTTTAAGGATTTTGCTCTATCTTGTAGTAGCTTCCTCCTTTTGTTGTAGAGCTTGTTTATGGCTGGGGTCCACCAGACTGGACGCTTGCCTTTGGTACAAAGAGTCTTTGTTTTGTTTGGGATTGCCTGATCCATGCAGTCCTGTAGGTGCTGGTAGAAGGCATTTGTAAGTGATTCAGCGGCTTGAGTAATGGTTTCCGCAGGCTCAGGGGCCTTAACTCATTCACTCCAGAGCAGCTCAGGAAAAGCTGCCTGCTGAATTCCACCATAGGAACAACAGAGCAGCCTGAGCTCATTTTCAGAAAATCCATTTGTAATACTATACAGAAAACAAATGCTCATAACTCTTTAACTATAAGAGCTACACTAAAATGTACGCTGAAGTTGTTCGGCAGACACTGACCTTTCCAACAGTGTAAATGTTGATAGTGCATATCAAAGTCATAATGAAATATTTGGCAAGGAATGCTGATATTGTACAATTTTTTTAATTTTTTGGAAAAGCAAAGCACAATATCTTGGCCTATCTACCATGCAGACCCATACAATTTGAATTTAATTTGTTAGTATGAATGTCAGCTTTAAAATTATACTTTAACCATAACTGTGTGACATTCCTTTCATGAGATATTCACAGAAATATGATTAGTATATTATTTCTCATAACTGATAAATAAACAAAGCATAATATCTCATCACCTGTAACAGACAGAGCCTATATATCAGTGTAGAAGTTGTGCATCTGAATGTCAGCTTCAAAATGACGCATCATTTGTGTGATTACCATGCTCCCTCGCAAAGATATGGGCATAATAATGAGAAGTATTGTAAATGTATAATTTTCATATTTGTACAAGCATAAACAAACTGTGATATCTGTACGTGTGTACAGTGCCTAGACACAGTTCTTTTACCATGATGTAAGGAGTAACACTGTCTTCAAAATGATGCATTATTTCACACAATGTGGTGCTCCCTTGCAAAGTTATTTACCAAAATATGAAAAAAATCATAATTTCCATAACCTAAGTCGAAACAAACTTTGATATCTGCCTATGAGTACAACATACAGGTACCATTCTTTTACCATGTTAGAACTATAAATAATCTTTTCAAAATGAGGTATTACTTAGCACATTCAGATGCTCCCTTGCCAAGTTATTTACCAAAATATGAAAAAAATCATAATTTCCATAACCTAAGTCCAAAACAAACTTTGATATCTGCACATGTGTCAAACATACAGGCACAATTATTTTACCATGTTAGAACCAGCAATACTGTCTTCAAAATGAGATATTACTTGGCACATTCAGATGCTCCCTTGCAAAGTTATTTACCAAAATATGAAAAAAATAATAATTTCCATAACCATAAGTCTCAGACAAACTTTGATATCTGCACATGTGTCAAAGATACTGGCACAATTCTTTTACCATATTAGAACCAGCAATACTGTTTTCAAAATGAGATATTACTTGGCACATTCAGATGCTCCTTGCAAAGTTATTTACCAAAATACAAAAAATCATAATTTCCATAACCTAAGTCCGAACCAAACTTTGATATCTGCCTATGAGTACAACATACAGGTACCATTCTTTTACCATGTTAGAACTATAAATAATCTTTTCAAAATGATGTATTACTTAGCACATTCAGATGCTCCCTTGCAAAGTTATTTACCAAAATATGAAAAAATCATAATTTCCATAACCATAAGTCTCAAACAAACTTTGATATCTGCACATGTGTCCAACATACAGGCACAATTATTTTACCATGTTGGAACCAGCAATACTGTCTTCAAAATGAGATATTACTTGGCATATTCAGATGCTCCCTTGCAAAGTTATTTACCAAAATATGAAAAAAAAAATAATTTCCATAACCATAAGTCTCAGACAAACTTTGATATCTGCATATGTGTCAAACATACTGGCACAATTCTTTTACCATATTAGAACCAGCAATACTGTCTTCAAAATGATATATTACTTGGCACATTCAGATGCTCCCTTGCAAAGTTATTTACCAAAATATGAAAAAAATCATAATTTCCATAACCTAAGTCGAAACAAACAGATATCTGCACATGTGTACAACATACAGGCCCAATTCTTTTATATGTTGGAACTATCAATATTATACATATACACATACAATACATATTCGATTGTACATGCTAGCACTATCCTGAAACAGTTCTTTCTCAGCATCTTCACCAGCGTCTTACCACAGTTATTTGCCAAACTCATAAAATATATTTTACAACACATTTCATAACAGAGTTGTACTTACCATACTGGTCCCTACTTGGTCATGGGTGCTTTCCATTCTTCTCACAAGCTGCATATTTCCAATTCTGCATAGCTCTCCTCACACCATTGTGGATGTCAGTCAATAACAAGGCAATGCCTTCCTCAGTTAGGTGAGCGCTATCCCTTCTGAACAGGTGAACATCTTTTTGGTGATGCTGTCAGGACAGATTGTAGATCCACCGACCACACAAAATGACAACGTGGCCACCACAACTGCAGGTGTTCAAAAATTGCTCTGATTTGAAACCGCAGCCTTCCCAGTGGTTGACTGATGACAGTGTCAGAATGTGGACAAACCTGTACAGCAAAGAAAATGCAAACAGTTTACTACTGATGTTTGACAGATCTATTGGAAAAGTACATATATATGTATATCATAATGCATTACCTGGTTAGACCATCCAAATCTTCACTCCTATGCACAGGGGCATTATTCTTTCATAAGGTATATAAGTGGTGATGGCGCTGCGGAGGTACATACCTACCACCCGTGAAAACACAAAATTACACACAACGACTGACAAGGGGCACAGAAAGGGCACATGTAAAGATAAAAACAGAGTAAGGACTGCAACTCCACTAATATGCCTAGGACAGGCCACGGGACTTCAGGCCGTGGGCGTCCTAAAGTGTCCCATACCTGTGCTGGCTACCCACTCAGATTGCTGGTAGCAATGACTCCTGATTGCATGCAGTGCCAGCACTCTGCCTTACCTCTACCTTTTCCATGTACTTGTGTCCTTTCGGCAATGGTCATAAGGACTGAAAGGGGGCTAATGTAAGGGTCTTACCCTGACCTACATACATTTACTACACCTGAAGGGAGGGAAACTAAGTGGACAGCTCAAGACAACATGTGAAAAGACTAATTCTGCCCCAGGCTTTGTCTTTTGCATGTGTCCTTTCCAGGGGAAACACTGCATCACAGTGGCAGCCCTGAGGCCATTTCTACCTAGGACAGCAGCACAATGGGGCTGAACTGAAGAGTCTCAAGTTCCCAACTGCAATCCAGGTCGATCACAAGATCCATGGATGGCTGGGTATGCCCGTGATGCACCCACCAACACAAGAGAAGTTGGCATAAATCTCTGAAGAGAAACCTTCCTGACCACACTGATATTCATGTGTATGTGTATATGTGCAAGTACATTATGTACATACATATATATCGAATGGAGGGGGTGGCTTGCAATGACTACAAATAGAGAAAAACACAATCTGGCTTGTGCATTCATCAAAGTGATAATGACTTCTACTAAAAGTGATAACTCACTGCTGTATTGTAACTGCACTTATTGCTAATGTGATAATGACCTTCCTTTCAGTACTGAAAAGTTATGCA
This sequence comes from Protopterus annectens, assembly GCF_019279795.1. Classification (NCBI taxonomy): domain Eukaryota; kingdom Metazoa; phylum Chordata; order Ceratodontiformes; family Protopteridae; genus Protopterus; species Protopterus annectens. The sequence goes on from NC_056736.1 coordinate 561,883,703, forward strand.
TGCTCAGACAAAGGTGATAATTGCTGCACATAACCTGTTGACTAGGCATTCATTATATTACCTTGTGCAGCTGTTGTGTAACACAGACTCATTATCAGTAAGGAGAACACCTGAGTAATTCAGTAAAATAGTATAACACTTGCATATTACTGAGCCCTTCCTCCCACCTAAATTCCACACGACTGACAAAGCCAGGAAAAATGCACAAAAAATATGGTAGCTCCATGCTGGCAGTTGTCAACAAGTGATAACTTTATCTCACTCATGCAACTACTAATCACTAATAGAATAATACAAGCAGAAGTGATTTCTTTTCTGCTTATTTTACATTATTTAATTAGTCAGTGGTGTGTGTGTGATGTCTTATATGCTGGCATATTACACTATAATTACATTTCTGTGCTGTATTCTAAGTAATAGGTTCATAGGTTCATAGGTTCATACTAGGCTATCTGCCCAAGGGCATTTATAAGCCTAGCCCATAGTCATGTGGCTTCGCCACCCCTTTAGTTGAATAAAACTATGCCTATCATTTTCTGTGCCTCTGTCAAGCAGTGACACTGAAGTAATCCCTGGGGTATATCTGCGATCTCCCATCCATTGGTCAAGATTCCTCTTGAACAAGGCCAGCGAGGTGCTCTGCCTCACATGTACGGGATTTTGTTCCACAGCATAGGAGTCTCTGGGTGATGAATCTGTCCCTCCAGCACGTTTTATTTATAACCGTGTCAAGGTTTAAGTCTCCTGCCCTTGTGGTTCTGAGGGATCTAGATTTTTTGAGGTAAAGCATATTCATCAAATCTGGGTTTGACATGGCCTTATATGTCAGGCACAGGTCACCTCTGAGCAAGCGGTATGAAACTGAATAGAGCTGGAGTTCTTTCAGTCGGGCAGCATAAGACATATTTTTGAGACCCTTTATCCTTTTGGTGAGGAACTTTTTGGGGCCTTTCAAGCTGCAGCAGGTGTCTGGTCAGATACATTCCATACGGGGCATTGTACTCAATCATAGGTCTAATGAGTGATGAGTACAGGGGGACAATGACCTCCCTTGATCTAGATGTGAATCCTTCATGATCAGGTGGGCGATATAGAAGGTTTTCTAACTACTTTAGCAACATGAGTGTCAAGCGAAGGCTACTGTCAACTTGGGTCCCCAGATCCCTGATGACTTTTCTGTGCTCAGTGGATTGCCACCTATATGGTAGCAAGGGTTAATCTTGTTTTTCCGAAGGGTATGACTATGCATTTTTGGCGTTTAACTTCAGGCCATGGCTCTGGCACCAGTTATCCGTTTCTGTGAGGCCCTTCTGGAGGATATCTGTGTCAGATATGTTTTCACTATGGCCCAGTTTGCAGTCATCTGCAAACTTTGTCAGCCATAACCCTCCTGTGTTTGCTTGTACTTCAGAAAAGTAGATGCCGAACAAGAGTGGACCCAGGACTGAGCCCTGTGGGACACCACTTGTGACAGGCTTTGAGTCTGACATGGTTCCAGCAACTCTGACCCTGTGGGTTCTGTCACTTAGCCAGTTTGCAACCCATCTTGTGATGTATGGGTTTACATTCAAGCTGATGAGTTTTTCGATGATACCTGAGTGGGGTATTGTGTGAAGGCCTTTGCCAGGTCGAGGTAGGCTGTATGGACTGCCTTTCCCTCATCAATGGCCTTGGTGACTGTCTCGAAAAAGTCAACCAAGTTTAAGAGGCAGGATCTGCCTTTGACAAAGCCAAACTGGGTTGGATCCAAAGTCTGCAAGTTCCCTATGTCTTTATTTATGAGTTCCATTATGATCCTCTCCATGGCTTTGCAGATAAGGCTTGTCAAGCTAATGGGGCGGTAATTTCCAGGGTCTGTGGAGGCACCGCCCTTATGAAGTGGGACCACAGTCGCCGGCGCCACTCCTTGGAGTGCGTATCCTGAGGTGAGGCTAAGATTAAACAGCTGTCCTAACTGTGGGTTTAATTCCTCGTTGAGTTCATGAAGCACACAGCCGGGACACCATCCGTCCCATGGATGTTGTGTTTTTTGCCTTAGTGAGGCAGTTCTCACCTGGGCGTTGGAGATGTTTGGGGCTACAATCCTCTGGAATAGATATCTCTCCTTTTGGGGAGGGGGTTTGCACTGAACCTGTCAGCCAGTATGTTAGCAATGTGTGTAGGTTCAGTAATTTTCACATCATTTTGAACTAATTCTGAGCATATCTGGGAGTTTCCTCCTAGGTTTCTAACATAGCTAAAGAAGGCCTTATGATTGTCTTTAGAGTCCTAGGTGATTTTTCTCTCAAAATTTGCCTTGGATGATTTTATGAGAGCTCTTAGTTTTTTACTTATAATGATCAAAGGTGTCTTACCTTTCAAGGATTTTGCTCTATCTTGTAGTAGCTTCCTCCTTTTGTTGTAGAGCTTGTTTATGGCTGGGGTCCACCAGACTGGACGCTTGCCTTTGGTACAGAGAGTCTTAGTTTTGTTTGGGATTGCCTGATCCATGCAGTCCTGTAGGTGCTGGTAGAAGGCATTTGTAGAAGTGATCCAGAGGTTTGAGTAATGTTTACCACTGGCTCAGGGGCCTTAAAGGAGACCACACTAGTTTTAGAAGTGTGAAATCGGCTTTTGAGAAGTTTTTCACTGTGGTCTTTTTGTTTCAGGTGGGGCGGGATGAGGACCTCCAGCGAGATTAGTTTATGATCTGATCTCTAATGTAACCATATTTAATTGTGAGACTTAATTTCTATGTTTCCCCACTAACCCCTCCAGTTGTTTGCATTGTGTATGCACAAGCACCAAAATGGCACAATCAACTATTTTGCTCAGTGGTCACATCAGCAGTCAGACCATGTACTTCCTGATACACAATTAATTATTTCCCAAGCAACATCCTCATTAGTATGTCCAGGTATACATGCATCTAAATAAAATGTTTTACCAAACAAGCCTTCAGTAACATTTCCTAGTATGTACTACCACTAGCATGAACACTTCACCTAAGCAACCCCCTTCAGTAGAATGTTGAGGAATGCACAATCACCAAACCTAAACACTTACCCAAATGAAACGCATGTAACATTTCCTAGTATGTACAGCCACCAAAATGAAGAATTCACCCAAGTGAGCCTTCAATATAATATATGCACAGGCACCAGAAGGAAAGATTTTCCCTAAACAACCATTCAGTAAAATTTCCTCCTATGTACAAGCACCAACAGGAAAATCAACCAAAATATAATTTCTCATGGATGGTTGAAGGGTATGTGCAGTCATCAGTAAAATTATAAAAAATGGACGTAGGACATGTACCATTCCTTTCTTCAAAATTTTAAGTCACCCCATTTCATATCTCATTTATGACAGATTTGCTGTAGTAATCACCACTGGTGCAAAAAAAAACATTTGGTGGGGTTGCTGCCCGTCACCTGACTCACAAGATATTCCCATTCTCAACAGCAACATGGATTTCTCACTCTGCTTAGGCGTTTCTAAAAATTGTTGAACAATAAGACATGTTACCTAGTCTAGATAGCTTGTCTTCTGATAGAAGACATACTTTACCAGTGATTCAGTACAACACAGCCAGCTCCCAGGATGACAAAATGGCCAGATGGATTAGCCAACCATGCAACATCTTTTCTATGACACTAAAATGTTGATGTATGCACAAGCACCAACATGAAGCATTTCCCTGAACTACCCTTCAGCAATAGCTCCTAGTGTCTGCAATCACCAACATGAAGCATTCACACAAGCGACCCCACGTTTCATAAGCAATGCAATGCATCTATGAGAAACATCATCTTGGTTACCTGTCTAGAGGTTAAAAAAAAAAAAAAAGACAAAAAATAAATAATAAATAAAAACATACACAGAATTTGCCAGGCCAAATAAACGAGGCAAAGAAATCTCAACATTCTGAAAATATGTACAAGCACCAGAATGAAATATTTCCCCAACAACCCTTCAGTAACAGTTCCTGGTATATACATGAACCAAAATTAAACATTCACCAAAGTGACCCCTACAATAAAATGGTCAAACTGCACAAACAGATCTGAGGACAAATAAAATCTACAAAAGCCAAATCTGAGATGAACCACTGCTAGAAATGCTCTCCGTAAAAGGCTAACACGGACAAATAACTGGCTTCTCATGCTTGGACTAGCAGTAAATGATAAGAAATACCCAACAGTACCCCCAGGAAGTCATCCAGCCCTTATAACTGTCATATTGACACCACATCCCTAAGAGTCGCGTCAGTAGTGAGGGACTTGGGGGCACACAGACTTTAATGTAGCCTTTGACTATCACATGTCTACACTAGTGTGGAAAGCATTGTATATTTTGCAGCGTACTGATGTAATCAACTGTCTCCCTTCCACTTCCTTTCATCTTTCATCAGTCACAAATGCTTTGCAATACAAAACTGCTCAAAATTTTGGATCTGACCCGACAATAGCATTATACCTACATCCGTTGCCCAAATTTGCATCTTAGCCCTTTCTCTGAGGTGACATATGCAATACATGGTTGGCTCTGTTCCACGATTCCACTAGGATGGCAATGCCCACCTTCCCAGGCCAGAAATATCAAGCACCCAAGCTGCAAAGTCAACTGAGTTCTCCTGGGCTGTGTTTACATGTTTTGCTTCATTCTGTTTATTACTGTTCTGACAGACAGCGCATGCACTCTGCTTTCTCCAAGGAAAGATCTGCTCTTTCAGTGTCACATACCTACTTTATTCTATTCAGAAACATAGGAGAATCTATTCTGGTAAGCTATGGCATAAGGCAGTGAATCAGTCCTGAAGACAATAGCACTCCATTGCATTATTTTGTAATTGTAATCCTCAATGATTGGCAAAAAAACAAGGTATTTCTGTTACAAAGAGCATAATAAACAGGCAGAATTTGGGACAAACACAATGGGCACCTAGTACAGGGTGAGTAATGTACAAAGAATCGAGAACAGGAAGTCAAGACTGGAAAAAATGAGGGGCTGGTATGATAAGAAAATAGCACTGGCAGTGACTGATCTCTGTGGAAATGTGAACTCAGGTAGATTAAAAAGGATCTAAAGACATCAAGACATAAGGGCATAAAACAGAAAAAAATAACCAAATGAGGAGAGTAAAACTAAATTCATGATACACATTAGGACACACGTACTGATACCAGCCACCCAATGACAGGCTGGAGAAGTAACGATTTTTATGGATATGGCTAAACTAATGAAAAGCAGAATAACCGGCAGAATGCAGCTTTTAAAAACAATACAAGAGCAAGACATGACAGAATCTAGTGGCGGTTCCTTATATTTCTACACAGAATGTCAAAAGTAACCTGATAGATAGTGTTTTCCTTCTGATTCACTGCAAATCGCACAACAACCAAGATCGCACAATGTCGGAGAATTGGGACAAATGAGGAAAAATGCAAATTTCACCTGCTCTCTATTCTCCGCCTCTGCAACAACTCTTCCCAGCTACATTACGATGACCAATCTTAAGATTTTTAGCTATGGCACCTCTCACTCCAATTATACTTCCAGGTAAACAGATACTCTTATAACCCTCACATCCTACTTACTAAACCTATGTTTGTTAATGTCCCCTTCTGACACAGTGCGATGTCCATTTGTGACCCATGTGACAAATTACACCACACACTACACGAAAGCTGAACTTACTCTTCATTGCCTAATTCCAGTTCTGCAGCTCTGACCACTTTTCCTACAATTCTAAGCAATATATCTGCGGCTCAACTAATTTGCCCCAATGTTATTTCTCCACAGAGAACAGCTGCGACTAACACTGGAAGTGCATTAACGAGCCATTAATTTTCTGGCCTTGAAACACTGTAGCAACATACAAAAGGGGGCCAAATACAAAACCAAGCATAAACAGAGCAAACTCCACACATGGACAAAAATTCTACTTCCCAGAGACCTTGTCGCAAACCAAGCATCACCACTAGTTGTCTATCCCGGTTATCACCAAGTAAACACCTCCACAGCAACATCGACATGCTTTAAAGTACAGTTTTGCAATAAGAGGCACTAAAAACCTTGCAAAAACAGTTCGCATGCACAGGCCGCAGCATCTTGCTGTACTAAGCAGCATTGTATGGTACAGTTTTAGTTTCAACCAGTTCCCATTGCGTTGCCGAAAAAAACACTGAGGTCTCAGGCGTTCCATGCTTTCTAGGTCCATTCTGTCTTCCATGCCGGGAGATTGACTGCTTCACCATATGAACGACAGTAATACAGTTCTCAAAACCATTTAGAAAATTTATCAAAGTAACTACAATACAATATTGCTGATACTTTAACGCAATAACTAATGATATGCTTACTCATCTTCAGCTTATAAGTTTACGGCTCTGATATACTCCAATTCAGGCTTGCTGTCGGTTGTGTTGCTGCAAGCACTTTACTACACCTTCTTTCTGCAAAGCCAGAATCTAGCAATGACAGAAGAAATGCAGGGGTGGCGTTGTTAGGCAGTGGCAGCTTGGATTCCAAGAATCCGATTGGTTGCCACCACTTGTTTCCTGAAACCAAACCGTCGGCTTGCTGTGATCGCAATATACAAAGTTCATGGAAAGCTGATTTTTTCATAAATTTTAAATATAAACATGAGGTTAATCCACACTGAAAATTAAGTTGAAAAGGTACCTGACAAAGTTCAGATACTTTTTCAACTTAATTTGTAACACTGAAGCTAAAAATTTACTACAAAGTTAATGGCGCTTCTGGAAGGGACTCGGGTGGAACAGCATGTCTTTTCATGCGTCTCAGAGAGCGCTCGGCTGTAAGCACAAAGGCGCCCTGAGAAGTTACTCGGGGTTAATGAGTTAAAAGAAACCACACTAGTCTTTAGAAGTGTGAAGTCGGCTTTTGAGAAGTTCTTCACTGTAGTCTTTTTTATCTCAGGTGGGGGCGGGATGTGGACTTCCAGTGAGATTAGTTTATGGTCTGATCTCACCAGTGAGGGGTATACTTCCGGTGTTGAACATTGTGATCCCATGTTCGTGATGATGAGATCTAGTATGTTATCTCCTCTTGTGGGGATGGTGACTAGTTGTTCCATGGCATTTGAGTTTATGAACTCTAGGAACCTTTGGGCTAGAGTGTTGGGGCTTGAGTAGTGATCCCAGTCTATATTCGGGTAGTTGAAGTCACCTAGTATGATGGTGTTTGGAGATACATTTATCCCCTCCAGTGTCTTCAGGAAGGCTGTGTGTGGTTCCTGAGATTGAGAGGGTGGTCTGTAACATGCTACAAATTGCAGAGCAGTCTTGCCTATGTTTAATTGCACCTGGATGGTCTCCGATGCATTGTGCGTTGCCACCAACCTTGAGGTGTGGGTGTCCTTGATGAATATAGACACCCCCCCTCCTTTCTTGGTGTTGTCCAGATTTTGGGGCCGGAACGCATGATATGAGGTAAAACCTGATAGTGCCAGGGTGCTGTTGGGAGCCTTGAACCAGGTTTCAGTCACAGCACAGACATCGATGTTCTCCATACTGAGAAGGGCCTCGAGTGTGTGCATCTTGAGGTTGAGACTTCTGGCATTGAGCAGCATTACCCTTAGTTTTTTTCCTTTTTTGTGTTCTAGGGTGGTAGGTTTAGAATTTGAGCCTTGCCTAAAAAAGGCACTATGGGGGTGGCAAGAGCCTTTGCCAATATCCGGAAGCCTAGGGGTGACAGGTGCAAGCCGTCCCTTGCGAAGCAGCGTGGCTTGTCCAGCATGTCATCCCAGGCAGACAGACATTGGATCCCATTTGAATGACAGCAGAGTTTAAGCCAATTATTAAAGCTGATCATCTTGTCTCTGTATTGTGGCATTCTGTTTAACGCCCTCATGTAGCATCCCTTGTGGTGTCTGTGCTGTGTACCTTGTGTCCCACTGCTGGATGCCCAGTTTCTACAAGCATTAGTATGCTCAGCAAGACATCACTACATAAATACCTTTCCCCACTTTATGCATTGCGGACACGTTTAATTAATGCAAACCAGGCTATACATACAGTACAACTAATTAATACAGATAATGCTATACATAACCTTACATATCGGGCATTCTACATACCTTGTTGTCGTTACGGCATTTTGTTTCTATCTCTCTCACAGTGTTTCAACTGGTATTCAGTATGAGCATACGGTTTAAATGTCTGGCAAGTCATCCTTATATACGTCGACACCTGTAACATGTGGATTCATCCCGCCAATTAGTGTTCCTAAGTGACTAATTACTTGCATATCAGCTGTGCAGCTACTCCATTCACCAATTACGCGGCAACAGTGGGGTATAATTAGATTCTCCACTTGGGCGTTGCCTATTTGCCCTACCTTCGGGGAGACGGTCTGTATTGTGTTTTGTTATGTGTAACTGCAACTGCTATGCATGGAGACAAGTATACTTTGGATTCATGTCCCCCCGTGAATTGTGTGTGACAGGTAGAGTATTTGGTTCAACATGTGAGTGTACCTGTCATCCCAACGTCTGATAATGGAGTATTGCAAACAAAACCTGTAACATGGCTGTTTGTTCCATTATACAACACCTGCAATTTTGCATGACGCCTTTAATTGTGTCTCTCACATGGTATGTTGAGGGTTCTGCAGATGTGATTGACTGACTGGATGTTTGTGCTGCTATTACAGTCTGTATTGCTTTAGTTTCTAGTGTGGGGGATGTCAGTGGGTGTATGTAGCATATACAGGTTTGTGGGCCTTGCATTTCTACATAATCCGTATATATGTGTGTGGGCTCCGTCCCTAATTAGAGAGCTAACAGTTAGTAGATTTATGTTACGGGATTGTACGTTGGGCCGTTGTTAATTGGTTTCTATATCGTCTGCAGGTGGGCTTGCTACTTGTATACCTCTGTAATTGCAGCGATATATCAAGGGATATGTGTAAGTGACAGCTATCCCTTGTATTTCTGTCCCAGATATTTGCAGTCATTGCGGTTGTGTTGGTAAAAGAGCCTATTTGCCATGGGTTGCCACCTTTTCATATGGTCATTATTGGACACTTGCGGGACACACAGCGGTGTTTACAGGCCAACACGTAGCCACGGTCAGTACACAGGTTAGCACATACTTTTATCCTCAATACATACCTATTGTTGTGTTATTTTGGCTACTTATCATATTGCATGTAACATTTACGTTTCTTACATACAGGCATAACTATTAAATACAACTGTTACATTATATATATGGGACATATTTATGTCCTACCATCTCGGACATTTGCCCTTTGTACTGTTTTATGTCAGGACACACCTGCCCAGGGTGGGGCTGTCCCTCCTACTGTGGGACAGGTAGTAACCGTATGCCTACGGCTAGCTATACCCACACCTACCGTACTGATCTGCCTCTGACTTGGCACTAACATACACATGTTGGGGACACACACACACATTACAGTCATACAGAGACGCACATGGCACCCTCAACGCACACTTACACAGACTACGGCACTCACAGACACAGTTGAACACAGTACCTACGTGGACCGCATCACCGGCAGCGGTGACTAACTGTCCCTTCATATCATCATACTATTACTCGCGCCTGTACTGTTCTGGTACTGTGTTCTATTGGTCTTTCAGCCTCCTGGTTATGCATGCCGGTATGTTACACATTCCATGGTTGGCGGTATCCTATTTATTTGTACCTCCAAGGTGTTATGAATGTTGTTGAACTATTATATTTGCAGATATCGCTGAATCCATCTATATCACCATATATCACTCTACTGCCCTTTCTATCTGTATTATATATATGCATATGTGTATATATATCTGGCAGGGAACGTGACCGGCACACAGCACCACCATATGCTGTATGGCTCATGTACTGTTCAGGTGTTGGCATTCCATGTTCCACTAGCTGTTGTGTTTACAATGTTTGAGGGCTGCCTATGTAGGAGTCACACATTGGGCCACCTATACATTACAATTTACAGGTGGTCATGTTTGTGTGCCATCCATTTTACTGTGTGTGCAGGTGGAGAGGTGTCAGTCCGTAGGGGCCTACACTGTCAGAGTATGTGCTATATGTTCCCTCTTTGCCAAGGCGTAGGCATATTGGGCACGCCTCCGTCTGCCTACTGGGGCTGGCACAGTGTGTTCATGGTCTGAATCCCTCTGTGCCTGTAATGGCCTTGGCAATTGCGGTGGGCTATGAGGGCCTTCACCATTTTGTCCATGCTGCAGCTGCTTCCGCAGGATCATATTATGTAGCATGGCACATACTATGACGATGTGGGCACACGTGCCTGGAGAGTACTGCAAAGCTCCACCAGATGTATCCAAGCACCGGAACCATGATTTCAGCATCCCGAACACACGCTCTATGATGATTCTGGTTTGTGAGTGTGCCTCATTATGGTGTTCTTGCATGGGTGTGTGTGCATTTCTGATGGGAGTCATCATCCATGGCTCCAGTGCATAGCCAGCATCCCCCACAAGATGGCCATGTGGGGTGTCCCCCCTGACAAATACCTGCTACAGCTGTGAGGCATGTCAGATATGGGAGTCATGGTAGCTTCCAGGGCTGCCAGCACACACATCCATGATAATGCCCTGGGCATTGCACACAACCTGGCAGTTGATGGAGTGGAATCCCTTGCGGTTTATGTAGCGCCTACCATGCTCACTGGGTGGTGACTTGATTTGTATGTGCGTGCAGTCTATCGCACCCAGTACCTCCGGGTAGTGTGCCACACGGTGGAAGTGGCACATATTGCTGGCCAACTCCTTCTGAGTTCTGGGGAAGTATATCTGCTCATTGGCATGTGGTAACATGGCATCCAGGAACTGGTGTAGTACCCTGGATGCTGATGCCTGTGAGATACCCATTATATTTCCAGTTGGCCTTTGAAAGGTTCCTGTGGCCAGTATTCGCAGGCTTACACATACCTTCATGTCCACTGGGATGGGTTCCCCTCTGTTGTTTCTGGTTCTCAGGCGTGGCTGGCACAGCTCCACTATTTGCTGTAAGATGTCCCTGTCCACCCTGTAACGCTCTACTATCTCCAGGTCATGTAGCCCCTGGTAGGGTACCCTTGGCCTGAACACTCTCCTTCTCCTCCTAGGCCTGCGGTGGTTGTCGGCATCATCCTCCATAACACCGTCAGTCTCTAACACATGCTGATGAATCACAGCTATGGCAGCTCCCAACATGTACACTTTAAAAGTTCCCCGTGTGTTTACACCTATGGTGCGGTGTTTGGGAATACACAGGTATGTGCTGGGTGCTTTCACACTTTATACTATTGTGCTGTGAACACCGATGATGTCATAGGGTGTGTATGTACGATCGTAGCTACAGGGTATCTTATGTGTTCTACTGCTGGAGCTACTATTGTGGTGCCTTTGGTGTTGAATTACATTTGCCTGCCGTGGATTACCTCTTGACCTTCCCTTTACATTTCTGCACGTTGCACCTACCATTTTCTGGCGTGCATCCTGCAGCCTACTTTCATTTGTACTTTCCTGGACCTGGCGTATCTTGCGTTATGTGTGCTACTGCCAGTCTGCTGTCGGTTTGCTTTGCTCTGCTGTGTCAGGTCTCCTATCTTTGCAATCCAATACCTCCCCTCCTTTCTTTGCATTCCAATGCCTCCCCTATCCTGTTTTGCAGGTTTCTGCAAGCAGACTTGTCAGCTGCCGTCTATTGGCCTTTGTGGGTTGATTGGTGTTGATTGCTCATTAGTACTCCAATTACCCTACTTCCGCATTTCCTTCTTTTCTTCCCCTGACCTTCCTGTTTCTGCTATTGTTTGCGGCATGTGGGTCCGATTACTGGGTTTTGGGCACGTTTTCCTCCCTGTACACATGTGCTTTTGGGCACCATGTGTGCTCTCAGCTAAACGA
>NC_056736.1:561896083-561994686 GCF_019279795.1 Protopterus annectens
AACAAAAAAAAAATAATACAAAATATAAACAAGAACAAAACTGTTTTATTTATATTATTAACATCTGAACTTGTATAAAACTTTGAACTTGTATAAAACTAAAATACAATTCTATATTATTTTTATGTTTTGACTTCAGCTCAAAAATAAAACATAAAAATAAAAAGGACTACTTCCTCTGACAGTATTATATGTTTGCTTATTATTTATCTCTACAGTTTCAGTAATGAGAAGAAAACACTCGCTTAGTTAAGCAACAATATACCTACTGCAGACTAAACACTTACCATTTCACTTAAAATACCACCACTTGCGTTATCTGGTTCTATAGTGTATAGTCACTTAGCTGGAAGTATTTGCCATGAATGATAAATGTTATATCCAAATAACAGGAAATAATGACCAAGTTGGTTTATGCAAATAACAATTAGTTATTTCTTTCCTACCACCTGTCTCCTAATTCCCTCCACCAAAGATAAGTCATTGGGCAGGATTCACGAAGCCTCTGTGTAAGAGATACAAGGCTTACACGGAGGCTGCAGTTAAACGGTATGACAGCATGCTGAATCACACCTAAGGCTAACACGGTCCGTGGAAGACAGTAGGGGGCGTGTCCGTAGGCCGAGCCCAGCAAGTGGACATGCCCCCAGAAGAGTAAAAGTGCCCAAAGTAAACACCCACAACAGTGTACATGGAAATGTGAATAAACACAACACAACACATGCCCCCACAGACTATGAACATAAAATGATATAAATGAACATGTTATATATTTTTTTAACTGTAAAGATGTTTGCCCGTGAGTGCGCTATGGCGGGTGTGCCCGAAGCTCAGCCACAGTTAGCAGTAAGTGGAAAAGCATATAAGAACAAACTATGCAAAGTAAGCCAAAAAGCAATTGCGTAGCGGTAGAGACATTGGCTGAAGAGCAGGCAGTCATGGTTTGAGCCCCCACAACATCAATTTTTATTTTTAGTGAAATAAGCACGAAACAAGTCCCTGACATATATGTACACATATAAAATTATATTTTATGTAAAATGTAATGAAATAGGCCATTTATTTTGAAGAAATGTGAGATAACAAAATAATAAAAAATGCCAGATGTGCCTATAGCTGAGCTACAGTTTAACAAGGTGAGTGCATCTGCCCGTAGGTGAGCAGTGGTTTAACAGATGTAAAATGAGTGCCCGAAGGTGAGCAGTGGTTTAACACACTGAAACTGTGTGCCCCTAGCTGAGCTGAGCGTAATATGCGTGCTGACAGCCAAATGAAGTGTAAACCAGTGTAACCCATTTGCACGGAGCTGCGCACCGCGCCAACAAGCTAACCAATGGGCAACGTTGAGCAAGCTGTAACAAAACTGCCTTTACACAGACACATCCCCTAGCCTGTCTAGACAGTCATAAAAGCAGTGGCCAGGTTCAAACCCAGGATACCATGCACCATAGTCAAGGTACTGAACCACTAAGCCATGACAGCTGTACTTAGAAATGCAGTAATAGCAAATATATAGGAATGAATAGAAAGTGGAGCATGACAAAGCAGGTTTTGTGAAGCTGATACAATTCCAAAATGGCCAATCACAGATAAGTGTGGGAAAAACGGCATATATAAGCCCCATAGGCGGGAATACACAGCATAAACGATTGTAGAACTAACTTGCAGCCAGAATGTCAGGAGTAGGTGAGGGTAGTTGCTTTCGAGCACAGAGGTGGGGCGTTGAGGAGTCCAGATATATGGTTTGGCTCCTAGTCCACAATCATGAGGCCCAACTCATGCAGGGCCAGGTCCTGTGGGGAGCATATAGGGCTGAGGCGTGGGACTGGTTGGCTCATGATCTCACCAGTGCCACAGGGATTCCAAGGACTGGTGAGCAGGTCCATCACCACCATGTGGACCAGAAGAGACGTAAGCAGGACCAATTGAACCTTTGGATCCAGGAGGCCCGGCAAATGCCCAACGTTCCACTACTGAGTAAGTTACATTTAATTATGTATGTAAGAAATTAAACTAGCTGATATTATGGAGATGTGTATTCCAATATTACTTCATTTATATTACAGCTGCAGGTGTCTGTTCTGCGAACCGCAGAGCCTATGGCGATAGGCTGGTGCGGTTGCACCACCAGGCAGGTCAGTAATCCTCTCCCAGTAACTGTAAAGAAATATAAAAGTAAGACAGTTAGCAAAAGAGTGCAGTGTAGTCACTAAGTAATAAAATGTGCAAGTAACAGTGTAAGAGTGTTTGCAAGTATTGCTTGACTACAAAAGTGTGTTGCAGTCTGTAATCCAAACAAAAAAATGAAAATGTCTGAAATAAAGTCTGAAATAAAGATGCACCACCTGTAATATAATAGTACACAACCTGCAGCAGGCTGAAAAGTACAGCTGCAGAAGATGAGCAAATCACATGTGTGAAATGTATCCCTGTTGAAATACTGAAACATGACAGAAGTGAGACTGCTGGAAAGGATTGTAATAACTACAGGTAAAACATGTCAATAAAGCCTAGAAGTAAGTACCATCCTGAATAGTAAAATTAAAACAAGTGAGAGAGTGTGAGAAAGAGTTATGAATCCACCAATAAAGTAGTAATAACCCCTGAATAAAGTATACTGCAGTCAGTACAGAATGAAATGAATGTGACAAGCAGAACCAAACTGCGAAATGTGTTCAAAATGTTGCTGCAGCTGGAATGTGTATCCCAAAATCTGGATATGTTGCTCTCAGTCTGCAATATGCAGATAGTATGATTGTCTGAAATACCAAACATCCACAGTTGTCTATAGCTATATAAAGCAAATGTAGCAGGATGATGTAGCTGAACAAAGCCAGATATGAACGTGTATGAATAACAATAAAATGTATATTGATGTAGCAGTAACAGTCCTATCACCAACTTGAAGTAGTTATCACATAGGAAACTGTAGGTAGAACAGTAGTGTGTATATATCTGCAGCTATTAGAAATGTACAGCATATGTATTGGTATTTGAAGGTGTTAATTATATTTTCTTCACCCTACTCTATAACCACATATAATCCATTCCACGTGAAATTGGTATGTGCAATCACAATTAACACCCCTGGACATTTGTCCTGTTGGGTCATACATATTTGCATGTACGTTGCTGCATCTGCCCTGTTCATACATCCAAACCTGATGGCCTGTTGCCATCAATCAACCCTACATGTTGTTGGACTGTGTATTGCTGTTCAAATTATGCATGTGTTATGCTCGCTGTTCAATGGTGTGAATATCTGGGTGTTTGGTTAATGGGAATACTAATGCATGCTGTTACAACTAATTGCAAATGGTATTGTATGTTACTAACCCAAACTGTCATGACATAATGCAAAACATAGGACGACAGGGAAGGCGGGTTCCAGCGGACCCACCTCTTCCACCTCAGCTGGCGAGTGCACCTGGCACTAGTACCCGTCTGGACCCTCCTCCGGTGGCCCTGTGCCACCTGCGGGTGGAAGCGCTGCAGGGGATGGGGCCCGTCCCCCTTCTGCAAGTGTGGCCGGAGGAGAACCACCACTCACCCTCTGTAACGTCCGGACTGTGGTGCGTAGGGAGATCCGGGACTCTGCTCTTGGGCCCCTACGCCAGCTTGAGGCACAGGTGGCACAACTTACGGGCATGCCTGTTGCCCGGCCTACACAGCCCCCAGCACAGCCCCGTCCTGGGCAGTGAAGGAACAGTGGCAACTGCCCATGGGTGGGGATATCAGTTCCACTGTTGCCATCTGTGGGCTCATGGGCTCTGGATATCCAAACATCCGTCCCCGTCAATTGTGTAACCCCCCCACACATGTCATACACTGCCCCTGTATGCGTCTTGTTTGTCTTGTCTGTTGACCTACCCAACCTACCTCCCCAGCTATACCGACTTCCTTTACCTGACATACCACTCTCACCTGAAAAAAAAAAAGGACACTCTGTACCCACAAAAAAATTATGCCCCATACATAGCTGCCCATTCCACACACATGTCTGCTGGACATGGAAACTATCAATTACAATTGGCTGTACAACAAGTATTATTGTTGTCCTGACACCTCTCTCAGGGGTGGAAGGTTTCAAATGTCACACCAAATTACAAACATATGCACAGCTGTTGCTGATGAAGAAATGGGCAGCTATGGGCCTTACCTACATCCCTCCTGCAAAACCCAAGCTTGTTTCCCTATTGTCGTACCCTCTTTGTGACCCCTTTTTCACCACTTTCCTGTCTCCCCATTTTCATTTCTTTCAAAGAAAATAGCGTGGGTGTGCACCAGAGTAAGCACTATTAAGCGGTTGTAAGCGGGTGTGCGCGGAGCTGAACGCCAGTGCGCATGCAGGAGCTCTGCGCAAACCAGTGCTAACCCGGTTACAACTGCTTAAAAGTGCCTTAGTCACTCTGATTGACATGTTCTGTAGTCAGTTCAAAAGCAAAATAAAATCCCACTGTCAGTCCCGAGCCCAGAACCTTGGAAACAGTAGTCTGCATGACTTACCACTAAGCCATGACTGTTATACAAGAACATTGTGCCACAATAAATATATCATGTAATAGTAGGAATGAATGTAAAGGGAATATAGGATGTGTAGTACACAAAGCATGTCATGTATATTTACTGTCAAATGTAGTGGATTTCTATAATAGTAGTGTGTGAACAGGAACAGCCATGCTAGTTGGTAGCTAGTAGGTAATAATGTCAGTTATTATACATATATAAATGTATGTATATTTATATATATAGTTGTAGGTGTCAGTGTACATACACACTTAGTACAGGAAACAGGAGAGATGAATGGAGAAATGTGAATCTACAACACAGCCTGAATCATGAGAGAGATACTAATGTTTACACTCACAGAACAGTGTCCACAGCATACCAGCATGGTCCCTGCCCTTACAATCTGAAAGGGCAATGCCTATCTCACATACCCTTTTATAGCACTGTCCTGAAATCACAGTGAGAACTGCAATCAGTACACAACTGGCTGCATGCAATTAGCAAATGCTGGCTTACAATTGGTGCAGAGGCCATCACATAGACTTATGCAGATACCTACAAAAGCATCCTGTACTCCCACTCCACACATGCAATACTTTCATTGCACCGTCTGGAGGCAGAGAGAGAGACAGAGAGAAAGAAAAAAAAAAGAAAAAAAGAAAATAAGAACACAAACAAAAACACACGTAAGACAAACTAAGTTGAAGCTGTCATCAGTGTCAGTATCAAGCTGCAGGAAGCTATAGTAATGGTAACGCAACCAGCTGCGACAAACACAGGTAATGTAAAGTAACAAGTTAATAGTCTACATATTGTGAACCCTCCATATGTGTCTTTGGTCTGTATCTATAGGTATGTCTATGTGATAAGTTGTGTGCACGTAGTTTCGCCCAAAGGGGATGACTATGCATTACATGTCATTCAGTGTTAGGCCATGATTCTGGCACCAGTTGTCCATTTCAGTGAGGCCTGTCTGTAGGATGTGTGTGTCAGCTGGTGTAATGACTATGGCGCTTAGTTTGCAGTCATCTAGGAACTGTGTCATCCACAACCCGCACATGTTTGCTTTCACATCTGAGAAGTAAATGCCAAACAAGAGGGGTCCTAGGACAGAGCCCTGTGGGATACCACATGTGACTGGCTTTGAGTCTGACATGGCTCCCGCAATATTGATATCATGGATTCTGTAGTTCAGCCAGTGTGCAACCCATCATGTGACATATGTAGTAACATGTAAGCTGATGAGCTTGTCTATGATGCCTGAGTGGAGTACTGTGTTGAAGGCCTTAGGCAAGTCCAGGTAGGCTGTATGGACTGCTTTGCCCCCATCAATGGCTGTAGTGACTGTTTTGAAAAGGTCAACCAGGTTCCAAAGGCAGGATCAGCCCATCACAAAGGCAAACTGTGTGGGATCAAGTGTCTGCAGGTACCCAGTATCGCTGTATATGCATCCCATAATGAATCATTCCATAGCTTTGCAGACCAGGCTGGTTAAGCTTATGGAGCGGTAGTTCCCAGGGTCAGTAGAGGTGCCTCCTTAGTGGAGTGGGACCACTGTTGCTGTATGCCAGTGTTCAAGTACATATCCCGTAGTATGGCCAAGGTTAAATATCAGTCTTATATGTGGTTGTATCTCCTCTTGCAGTTCACGTAGCACACATTCAGGGATACCATCAGGTCACATTGATGCTGTGTGTTCTGCTTTGCTGAGGGCGGCCCTCACCTGGACATCTGAGATGATAGGGAGGTTACATTCAGCTGTGATAAGTATTTTGAAGTGTGGGGGAGAGGGAGGGGGGATATTCACACTGAACCTGTCTGCCAGAATGTTGCCAATATCTGTGGGTTCAGTGAATGTTAAGTAGGTGTGTAGTAACTCAGAGCATATCTGAGTCTTTTGGTCCATATGTCTAACATAACTGAAGAAGGCCTTGTGGTTATCTATAGTGTCTGTGGCCATTTCCCTCTCAGAGTTGGCCGTGGATGTTGTTATGAGAGACTGTAGCTTATTACCAGTGCTGACCACAGATGCCTTCCCATTATGTGAATCTGCTCTGTCCTGCAGTAGCCTCCTTCTATCGTTATACAATTTGCCTTTGGCTGGGGTCCACCAGACAGGATGCTTAACCTTTGTGCATAGGGTCTGGGTTAGAAATGTGTGTGCATGTTCCATGCATTCTTTGGGATGTCCGTGGGAAGCATTCGCAAAGGGGTCAGCATTGTGGGTTGTGGCTTCCACTGGCCCAGTGGGCTGCATGGATACCATGTCAGTCCTAACAAGTGAAAATCTGTCTATTCACATATATATCAAAGTAGTCTACTGTGCTGGTGGTGGTGGTGGGATATGTATATCCAGGCCAACTAATTTGTGTCCAGATCACACTAGTGGATGGCGTTCCACATACAGTACCTTGGTATGAACCCCCAGAGTGAGGTTGTGCATTGCACCTGTCTCGGTGTGCTGATCGATGGGGCTTGGTACTATGTTGTATGGAATGTGGCAGGTATTGTTGCACAGGTGTTGGCTGAGCACTGATATCTGGCCATGTACATGTGTATCCACCAAGAGACACACACGTGCTACATATGGGAGTAGTAGTATATCACTACAGTTGAGTATCATGTATAGTATGTGTGCCATATATTGCTGACATAGTTTGCTGATATCCTGTTTGTGTTCTCTTTCAGGGACATGGCGCGTCAGTGAACTCCTGCCTACTCTGCTGCAGAAGATGAAGAAGTACACCAGAGCCTGGTGCGGGATTATGACATACTGTTTCCCCGCACCAGCCAGAATCAGCAGGAGAGGGCTGCACTGTGGCAAGACCTTGTCCGTAGGGTAAATGACATTGGCATGCATAATAGGACATATGAGCAGGTACGACATCACTGCAGTGATTTAATCAGGAATGTCCATCAGTGTGCATCGGATATCGACAGGCAACAGGTTGCCACAGGAGGTGGGGTGGCCACACATCCCCCCCTCACCAGACTGGAGGGGCTACTCCTAAGTGTTGTGGCTCCAGCCCAGGAACATCAACAGCAACACACCTGCATTATGATGGAGGCTGGATCCACACAGCAACACGACATGGAGCGTGCAGGTAATATGCCATATGTACACTTGACTGTTCTGTACACTGTTAGTTTATGCATGTGTAAGGTGTGTCCTTGGTATGTAGCTGTCAGCATAGTATGTAATTGTGCAGGTGTGATATTGCCAATATCAGCAGCTGACATGTGAAAGACAACTGGTGTACTACTGAACTGTATCATACGCAGTATCAATGGCACAGTTGTGCCCACTGACATTAATCCCCTCATTTCTGCAGGTCCCTCCAGTGTTACAGCAAGGCAGCCCATCCATGCTGGTGAGTGTGTTTTAACAATACCAGTAATAGTCCTGATAGTGATAGTAATAATAGTGTAACTCAGTAGTGCTCTGTGTGTATACTGCGGGGTGTGTATGTGTGCATCTGTGCCTGTGTCCACATGTGCATGTGTGCCTGTGTCCATGTGTGCATTTGTGCATGTGTGCCTGTATCCACGTGTGCTTGTGTGCATGTGTCCATGTGTGCACGTGTCCATGTGTGCATGTATGCATGTGTGCCTGTGTCCACATGTGCATGTGTGCCTGTGTCCACGTGTGCATGTGTACATGTGTCCACGTGTGCATGTGTGCATTAGTGCATCACTGGTAACATTGTGTAGACATTGTAAACTGTGTTTCCTGTCTTCCTCCCACATGTTCTGGTGCTGCTCTGGTGTCCTGCAGCAGGGAACCTGAATCTGGTGCCACAGGTACTGATCATGATGACATCTGTGTAATGGCACAGGAAGGTGTGTCAGGGTCTGTCATTGGTCAGCCAATTGACAGTACACAGCTGTCAATCCCATCATTGCACACAGTCATCCTGCCAGTACATCCTATGTCACCATTGTCCCTAGGTGATGGACAGGATACAGTGGGCATTGACCAGGGTAATGTGGTATCTGTGGCACATGCTTCCCCACACAGCATCCATGGGCAGGGTCCTGAGATGGTACCACACAGACAGTTGCCCATGGGTTCTCGTGGGAGCATCCGTGGGCGTACTGCCTCTGGCAGACGTGCCCAAAGAGGTCTGTCAACCTCAGCTATGTTTCGGGCTGTCATGCAGGCACAGTCGCGTATGGAAAGGTACACCAGACAGGGTCTGAGGGAGCTGAGAGCATGTCGCACATCCATGACTGACAGTATGCATGACATCGCGGATGCTATCCGTAATTTCACCGATGTCATAGACAGATGTTGTGGGGACATATTACAGCAGTTCCACAACCACATGTCCATGAGCCAGGGCAATGGTGGACAGTTGCGGCATTGACGTGGCCGTATGCCAGCAACAGCAGCAGCTGGCAGTCGGCGCAGACGGCAACAGGCCCACGGATGCCCCCATAGTGCCAGCAGCAGCCCCAGCAATGCTGGGTCTGTGCTGTCATCAGACCGCCCCAGGAGACCACATGCACGTGGCTCTGGACAGTCCCAACAGGGACCAGTGTCCAGTCAACACACTCCCGCTTCTGATGACAGTACCCAGTCTGGCTTAGTACTGGATACGGTCCGTAGCACCCCTGCCAGGCACAGGTACCATGTCCGTGCCCACAGACACTGATCTGTATGACCTGCCAGGTGCAGTCTGTGGCTGTCCACAAACACCAGTATATGGCAGCCATGAGGTGGAACTGTGTGCATGCATACACACATGCGAAATGTTAACACCTAAGGCTACCACATACATGCACACACTGCACCAACAGCGCCCCACCCTGTACTGCTGTCCCTCACCAACACACATACACATACATGTCAATTGGTGGTATCAGTGGCAGACTCAGGCATACCTAATTCACACCCTGTGCATATGATGAAACTGTGCCACCTCCTGCAGTCTCCAACATTAGTGCAGGAACAGGTAAACACGTTGCTGATGCACAGGGTGACTACATAGAAGTGTATTACTAGTATCATGTTGGTAACAGTACAGTGTGCTGATATGACTGTGTATATCCCAGCATGCCTGATGCAGTAACTGTATGACTGTCCTGAATTGTTATCTACACCCATAGTAAGTACCATAGTGTAACAGCTGCACATTATTGCATACCAGTGGTAAGGATGTCAACAGATAGCCACATACATAGGTAGCACAGGGGAGAAGCTAATGCAAGTAGTGATACGCAATGATGGACATCTACAGTAATGGTGGCATGTTGCCCACAACGACTATGCAATGTGGATGTTTGCGCATGTTGATATGTGTGCAGTACCAATTTAATACAAATAACAATTAAATATGACATAATATCAGTTCTACCATGGACATCTGAGCTGTGCATTCCTGGGTACATGTTGATAGTGCCTGCATATTTGCACTGTTACCTACTGGAAGTGTTACCCCTTCTTTGTTGTACAATGGACTACTTCCAGCCCTGCTTACTGTAGCTTTGTTTGCATGCATGTTTGCTTGAGGTTCCCTGGAACACTGATTCCACCTGCAATGCAGAGTTACAGAGCTTCTGTGGATTCCTAGTGACATCTGCTTAGCGTACTATACATATGTCAATTTTCCACCTGACAGAACGTTACTGTCTGTCCTGTTCGCATGTACGTTGCCTGTGACACATTGCATATGACTTACCTGGCATTTACCCACGTGTGCAGTCATATATGCCAGTGCTATGAAATCGGTAGCAGTACACCCACACATACTCACCTTCAGTATGTTGTTCCCCATTGGCCCTATGTGTTGGTAATCACCATGGCAATCACACTACTATGGTAGCATGTGCAAAGGTCACCTGTGAATCACCTCTATGTTCCAGTTGTGGTTTATGTGAGTCATGTGGCAATGTCACAGCTGCCACATGTATGCAGTCAACCCTCTCCACTGGCCAGGAACGTACAACACATGTGTGAGATGCCACCACATAGCCAATCTGGGGACTGAGCACTCTGAACCCAGTACTGCCATACCCTGTCAGGTGGCATGACATACTACAGTGACTACAATACCAGTCTGACATAGACCCGCACTGACAGCAATCCGAACACACTGGGGCATACTTGGAGACTCAGAATAGTATCCTGCCTGAGCATCACACACCTCCGCAGCTGGCACACAGGCACACGTTAAGTCGGAACAGAGCACATGCCACACATGGCACACACATCCCGTGTGCCACACACTGACAGCCTGTAGGGCTACACAACACACCTGCTACAGATGTGTCAGGTACCTCTCTTGGCTGCTGCAGTGGGGTCCCGCTCAACAGGCTGTACATGGTGAAGGTCACAGTGATATGCCCGTGGGGCACTATGGTCCACCACAAAACACATGCATACAGGTCAGTCAGAGGCATGGACACATATGACTCAGTCATTGTCCATGCCACTATGGATGACCTGAGACATACCTCCCTGGACTACATGATAGGGAAGATAGAAGGGCTCTCTCAGCATGTGGCATGGGCCAGTATGAGCCTGACCTTGGTTGCCATCATACCCTCACCAGGTATGTTACCACAATATGTAGGAAGGGTGTTTTATTTCTACATTCTGCTCAATCTCCAATGTCATTCATAGGGTATCCAATGGCTGTCAATGTGTGCTTACATGCTAGGGAAGCCACAATGATTTGCGAGGGGCAGCTTTCACATAACACCCATGGGCCATTGTATATTGACGAAGCCCCTTGATACACACATAGTGCCTTTTGCTGCAGGACACGGATTACATAGCCACCTCCGTGGGTATCACACGGGATAGGACACTAACAGTAATGCTACACAACACCAGCAGTGTACACCGCAAGATGCATGCACTGGACACTGCCCTCAGCACGGTAAACTGCAATATCTGTGCAGTACCAGATTCCTGATTCATGGCTCACAGGTGCAACCCATCACTGCCAGGTTATACCTCATACCATGCCTGTCATCCCCTACACATGTAACACACATGGACAGGGGGGTGGTATCTCAAGGCACCACAGATACACACACCTCCAGGTTGTTGGCACAGCACAAAGCATCAGGGCCTATCCATGAGCAGCTAACAGTGTGTTGGACTGCCTTCTGGTTCATAGCCTGGCACACACAACCCTTCCATACACAGGAAACCCACCTGTCCTCCCTAACAACACTGGCAATATGACAGTCTCTAGAAATGTCTTTATATGGCTGGACTGCATCCAGCCAAACATTGTGTGTGAGAATTATTGTAGCTACAACACACTAGCTGAAAGGTTCCCAGCATGTAGTCACTGAATTGCAGTGGAACAACATGTTATCACTCCCACAACAGGTGGGAACATGCAGCACCTGTTCATCGACTACATGTAGACTATATAGCCCAGACCAGATGTGTATCCCCTGCTGTTGGGATTATACCATATACAACTCACACTGTATATACACATACCGCATGCGGCCCCTGCACAATAAGACACAGTCATAATGTTATGCATTGCGAATACCATTTATCCACTTGAGGCACGTGTCAGACATGGTAACTACTGAAGGTCACAGGTATATATGTGTATGTGTCACACACATACATCATGTGTGCATTGCCATTGCTGGTTTAGACAATGTCATGCATTGTTATGAACAACAACCCACACATGGTCATATTGTGTGACACAACCACACGTGGCAGTTGTGGGTTTCCAAAACATACCTATCTGTGCTCTGACAGTGGTAATAGACCCAGTAGCAGAGCGCACTATTGGCATTACTGGGCAATTAGCCCTGTTTGGCTGTACTGATAGTGTGTTGACATCCCTTGTGTTTACTGGGGGAATATGCAGTATCTGGTGTATTGTAGTAGTTTCCAAAAGGATCTGTTCTCTCACAATTGCAATTGCACACACCCTACTACCCCACACACACTTGCCATTTGCAGGATTCATACCCCTACCTAACTATGTCATGACACATGAGAGAGATGCATTAGCGAAGCGCACTATTCGGATTACTAGGAGGTTCCTCTTCTCCGGCTGTACTTATAGGGTGCTGACATCATCAGTGTTTGGAAAGGGTAATGTGCATCATGTAGTGTGTTCTCCTGATTGCCAGGAAGCACATGTCTTTCATACAGAATTCCACACACACAAACTCCCCTCATCCAAACACACACACTTGCCATTTGCAGGTTTCAAACCCCTACCTAACTACATCTGTACTCATCACTCATTAGACCTATGATTGAGTACAATGCCCCATTCGGAATGTATCTGACCCGACACCTGCAGCAGCTGGAAAGGCCCCAAAAGTTCCTCACCAAAAGGATAAAGGGTCTCAAAAATATGTCTTATGCTGCCCGACTGAAAGAACTCCAGCTCTATTCAGTCTCATACCACTTGCTCAGAGGTGACCTGTGCCTGACATATAAGGCCATGTCAAACCCTGATTTGATGAATATGCTTCACCTCAAAAAATCTAGATCCCTCAGAACCACAAGGGCGGGAGACTTAAACCTTGACACGGTTATTAATAGAACGTGCTGGAGGGACAGATTCATCACCCAGAGACTCCCTATGCTGTGGAACAAAATCCCGGTACATGTGAGGCAGAGCACCTCGCTGGCCTTGTTCAAGAGGAATCTTGACCAATGGATGGGGGATCGCAGATATACCCCAGGGATTACTTCAGTGTCACTGCTTGACAGAGGCACAGCAAAATAATAGGCATAGTTTTAGTCAAACTAAAGGGGTGGCGAAAGCCAAATAACTATGGGCTAGGCTTATAAATACCCTTAGGCAGATAGCCTAGTATGAATCTATGAACCTATGTTATGACACTTGAGAGAGATGCATTAGCAGATTGCGCTATTCGGATTATTGGGAGGTTTCCCTACTCCAGCTGTACCTATAGGGTGCTGACATCATCAGTGTTTGGAAAGGGTAATGTGCATCATGTAGTGTGTTCTCCTGATTGCCAAAAAGCACGTCTTTCATACAGAATTGCACACACACAAACTCCCCTCGTCCAAACACGCACACTTGCAGGATTCAAACCCCTATCTAACTATGTTATGACACTTGAGAGAGACGCATTAACAGAGTGCACTATTCGCATTACTGGGAGGTTTCCCTTCTCCAGCTGTACTTATAGGGTGCTGACATCATCAGTGTTTGGAAAGGGTAATGTTCATCACGTAGTGTGTTCTCCTAATTGCCAAAATGCACATATCTTTCATACAGACTTGCTAGCACACACACTCCCCTTATCCACACACTTGCCATTTGCAGGATTTGAACCCCTACCTAAGTATATTATGACACTCATGACAGACGCATTAGCGCAGCACGCTATTCACATTACTGGGAGGTTTCCTTTCTCTTGCTGTACTTATAGGGTGCTGACATCATCAGTGCTTAGAAAAGGGAATGTGCATCCTGTAGAGTGTTTTCCCAGTTGCCAAAAGGGACATTTCCCTCACACAGACTTGCACACACACTAACCCCCCTCCACACACACTTGGCAGTTGCAGGATTCAAACCCCTACCTAACTATGTTATGACACTCGAGACGGATGCATTAGCAAAGCGCGCTATTCGCATTACTGGGAGGTTTCCCTTCTCCTGTTGTACTTATAGGGTGCTGACATCATCAGTGCTTAGAAAGGGGAATTTGCATCCTGTAGAGTGTTTTCCCCACTTGCCAAAAGGGACATTTCCCTCACACAGACACTAACCCCCCTCCACACACACTGGGCATTTACAGGATTCAAACCCCTACCTACCTATGTTATGACACTCGAGACAGACGCATTAGCGGAGTGCGCTATTCGCATTACTGGGAGGTTTCCCTTCTCCTGCTGTACTTATAGGGTGCTGACATCATCAGTGCTTAGAAAGGGGAATGTGCATCCTGTAGAGTGTTTTCCCAATTGCCAAAAGGGACATTTCCCTCACACAGACTTGCACACACACTAACCCCCCTCCACACACACTGGGCAGTTGTAGGATTCAAACCCCTACCTAACTATGTTATGACACTCGAGATGGATGCATTAGCGGAGCGTGCTATTTGCATTACTGGGAGGTTTCCCTTCTCCTGCTGTACTTATAGGGTGCTGACATCATCAGTGTTTAGAAAGGGGAATGCGCATCCTGTAGAGTGTTTTCCCAGTTGCCAAAAGGGACACTTCCCTCACACAGACTTGCACACACAACAACCCCGCTCACCCACACACACACACACACACACACACTGAGCATTTGCATGGTGCAAACTCCTACCTAACTATATTATGGCACTTGAGGGAGACGCATTAGCAGAGCGCGCTATCCGAATTACTGGGCATCTGTTCTGCACCTGCAGTATTTATAGGGTGCTGACATCTTTATTTCTACAGAGGTATGTACATCTAGTACTACCTGTCAGGTGGGGGATAGCATATATATGCATTTGCAGCCACCTACTTCAGGGTCAGATATGCACATCGCACTGGCAGGTTATGTTCTATACCATGCTTTGTGATGACAGGACCTGTAACACACAACACAACCAGTCCAGAACACCACTCCCACATCCAGGACACACACTTTGCTTCCCTGGGAACAGTGCTGGGATATGCAGGTGTTCACATACACCATTCCAGTTGTTAACATCAGGTACAGGCATATTGTGTGTGGGAACTACTCAGGCCTCTACAACATTACCCTACAGCCACTACATTTTGTGGGTCCATGTGCTATGGCAGAACCACTCACCACAGCCACATGGGGAATACATATTGCACCTGTCCATCTGCAACATGGGTACTCACTGTTCCACATCAGACCACCATTGTTGATATCTGACCATACCCACCTTTCCCTGGACATCCATATCCCATCCCCACCCCCAGGCAAGGTTGTCACTGCAAACAAACTGTATTTAGCACAAGCAGACTCTACACTTGTGAAGACTGGGGTGGAAGACTTCAAAGGACCCATGCTGTGGGACTATACTGGCCACTCTGCATAATCCTTGACAATTGCATTCTATGAGCATGTGTAAGGTTTGAATTGATCATGCTAGCCCACATATACCCATGACTGCTCCACAACAGGACACCTGTCAGGTGTACACCAGACATATATGAGCCGTCCAACAGACAGAGTGAGCTAATACATTGCAGAGCTGTAGCCCACAGAGGGAGGACATCTCTGAACAGTACCGGCACGACACTTCAATCCCACATAATCATCACAACACAGTGTTGACAGTGAAATTGTCCAGACAATGCAGATAGGGCTCCCCTCAGTCTGATATTGATGCCCACTTACTGTTAGAGGTCCTCAGCAACCCTCTTCCAGCACACACCAACAACATGGATGTGGCTTAGCACATTCAAACCCTGGGATCTCCACTGTGTCCCTGCTTGACAGAGGCACAGCACACTAGCCTCACACATTGCTTTATGTGACCTTCTTTACAGTGGCACAGTAGCCTACTGTACTGGGGATGCAGATGCCAAGCACATTCTGGCTAAGCTGTCATTCCCTAGGGCAAACAGCCTAGTATTGACCTCTACACCCATATGTTTAATTGTCAGATGCGCAATATTTGTTGCTGTTAGACTGTTTGCAGGTCTTTATTGCCATAGCATTCCCTGTTCCTATGAACAACTTGTGTATCTGTGGAAGATGTTTGAATATGAGGGCGATCCACTATATCACTTATGTCTCTGTAGTCATTTACTGTGTGCACTGGGCAGATTGCTGTTTTATGGTTGGTTCCTGGAATGACACATACAAATACCGGATATGTGTGGCCAACTGCTAAACGGAGATATGGCCTAAGTGTGTGAGCATGCCCAGTTCAGCCTTTCCATGGCATGTTGTCTGACATATGCCTCATTTATCAAAGTGTGCGAGCATGCCCAGTGTGAGCTTTCCATATGTTGAACTCTGCAGTCCACCACATATTTGGGTGAGTGTGAACTTCAACAATATCTCACATTTATGGTTGTGTGTTGGGTGTCATGTTGTGTACTTACTGGCCAACTGCTTTGTGTCTGACCACAACAGGGATTATACTGTGCCTGCAGGGATTGCATGGGATACTTTGCATACAGTTGTCAACATCCTTTCATAATGACCTAACACTGTAGTACCGTATAGTGTACTGGTTCAGTACTTTCACTGTGGTGGACAGTATCCTGGGCTTTAGTCCTATTACTGCTATAAATCTTCATAGTGAGCACAACAGACTGTGTAGGGGCCAGTTGTGCACATATGACCATGTTGCATTATGTTCAGATATGGACTACCTAAACCAGGCTTGTCCAACATTGGTAGTGTATTCCACAACATAGGTGGACATTGGCAATCACTAGTGATGTGCCCTAGGCCATTTCTGATGCTAGTCAGAGAGTGTGTTTGTCTTTCGATACACATTGTAACTGGAGTTTGCCATGACATATGTCATGGTTAGTATACTATGCCTCCTTCTACCTGTGACATAACAGTGATACCCAGGGTAAACCTACCATCTCCCATCCACTCATCAAGATTCCTCTTGAGGAGTGTCGATGGGTGACTCTCTGGCTAACCTGTGCTGGGAGTTTACTCAAGAGTGGGGGTGGCTTCTGTGTTATGGATCATTCAGTACAGCTTGTCCTATGTATGTCAGTGCTGGGGTTCAGGTCTCTCATGTGCATAGCTCACTGCCATTCAGATTGTACAAGGTGCAGCATGTTCATTGATTCCAGCTTGAACATGGCTTCATACATCAGGCACAGCTTGCCTCTGGGTGGGCAGTATGGCAGTGTGTGGAGCTGCAGTTTGTTTAATCAGGCAACACATGGCATCTGTTCATGCTCTTTCCTACTCCTGGTGGGGTACTGTTGTGGACTTTACAGTTGATGGAGGTGTCTTCTGAGGTACATCCCACAGGGGCTATTGTAGTCAATTGTGACGCTGATGAAGGATGACAGCAGAGCCACAGTGACCTCCCCTTATTTAGATCTGACAACCTTCATGATTAGGTGGGTATATGGTATGTTTCTGTGAACACTACAGCCACATGTTTGTCCAATGCAGGATATCTATCACCTTGTATCCCCAGGTCTCTCATTAGGTACGTAATGGGTTAATACCTGTGTGGTAATTGGTGGGCACTTACTGTATATCCACGGTGGTTGACTATACACATTTCTGCAATTAGCTTGCTGACATGGCTATGGCACCAGTTGTCTGTTTCTCTGTGGCCCTTTTGTGGGTTGCTTGTGCCAGCTGGGGGTCAGATATGGTGGGCAGTTTGTACTTCTCTGCATACATGTTCAGTCACAGTCCTTCCATGTTGGCCTGTACCTATGGGACATATATACGGAACGAGGGAGGTCCCAGGACTAAGCCTTGTGGGATGCCACTTATATCTGGTTTGTAGTCTGACATGGATGCAGCATGTCTGACCATGTCAGTTCTGTCCTTGGTCTGGTGTGCAACCCCTCTACTGACATAGGGGTTTACATTTAAGCTGGTGAATATATCCATACTGAACACGTAGGGTATTGTCTGGAAGCATTTGCACGGTCCAGTTATGCTGTGTGGACCACATTGCCCTCATCAATGACCTTAATGACTGTTTCAAATGGGTCAAACATGTTTAGGGGCAGGATCTGCACTTACGACAGCCACACTGGGTAGGGTCTGGTGTCAGTAGGTCCCCAATAGCTTTATGTCTGCGGTACATGCTGATCCTTTCCATAGCTGTGCAGACCAAGCTTGTCAGATTCCTGGGGTGGTAGTTTGCAGTATCCATTCAGGCAACACCTTTGTTGAGAAGGACCACTGTTGTTGTACACTGCTCTTTGGGTACATATCCTGTGGTAAGGCTGACATTGAGCAGTAGTGTGATTTGGCATTCCATTCTTCTTGGAGTCCATGTTGGACTCAGCCCAGGACACCATCTCATACCTTTGCTGCTGTGTGTTTTGCTTTGTAGATGATGGCTGTTACCTCAGCATCTGCAATGTCAGGGGGCCAGCAGTCTGCTGGATAGATATTTTGCATTCTGGGGGGTGGGGGTTTGCACTGCACATGTCAGGTTGTATGTTGGCAATATGTGTGTGTGTGTTTGGTATGTTGTTTGTAATATTTGTGTGATTCGGAGCATATCTGTGAATTCCCGACATGGTTCCTACCATCAGTTGAGTAAGCCTTGTGATTATCCTTAGTGTCCTGTACAATTTGTATCTTTATAAGTTCATAGGTTCATACTAGGCTATCCACCCTAGGGCATTTGTAAGCCTAGCCAGAGTGTGTGTGTCTTTTGCCGCCCCTTGCTATGTGAATAGTATGGCCATTTATGATTTACTTTACTGTGTCTCTGTCTGGACGTGACACAGTGAAGACCCCCAGTGTACATCTACGATCATCCATCCACTTGGCAATATTCCTGTTGAGGGGTGTCAGTGAGGGGCTCTGCCTAACATGGAGTGGGATCCTGTTCCAGGGTGTGGGGAGCCTCTGGGTTATGTATCTGTCCCTCCAGCACATCCTATTTCATTATGTGTTGAGGGTGACATCTGTCACTCTCACAGCTCCAATGGCTTTGATTTCCTGGGGTGGAGCATGTCCATTACTCCTGTGTTGGACATGGCCTTGTACAACAGATATACAATGCCTCTGTGTAGGCAGTCTGTGACTGCATTCAGCTGGGGTGTCTACAGCCAGGCAGCATATGACATATATTTGAGACCCTTTATTCTCTTGGTGAGGTACCTTTGAGGTCTTTCTAACCGCTGCAGGTGTCAGGTAAGGTACATCCCATATGAGTCATTGTACTAGATTATGGGTCTGATAAGAGAACAGTACAGGGGCACAATGACCTCTGTTGATGTAGATGTGAATCCTTTCATGATACGGTGTCCAATATAGACAGTCTTCCTAGCCACATTGGCATTGTGAGTGTCACATAACAGGTTACTGTCCACTTGTGTTCCTAGGTCCCTGATTACTCCTTGCAAACATAATGGTTTACCACCTATGTGGTAATTTGTGAGTACCTTGTTTGGTATTAGGTGGGACATTCATACTGTCCAGTGTCTTCAGGATGTCTGGGTGGGGTTCCTGTGTGTGAGAGTGTGGTCTGTTGCATGCTACAGACTGTACAGCAGTTTTGACTACAGTTAGGTGCACATGGGTGGTCTCCGCTGCTTCGTGCATTGTCAGTTACCTGGCCATATGGGTGTCTGTGCTGCATATGGATACTCCCCCTCCTTTGATGTTTTGGTCCAGGTGTTGGGGCCATAACTGATGATATGAGGTATAACCTGGTAGTGCTGGTGTGCTGTCAGTAGGCTTGCAGCAGGTTTCTGTCACTGCACAGACATCGATGTTCTCCATACTGGGAAGTGCCTCAGGAGCATGCATATTGCAGTTTACACATCTGGCATTGGTCAGCATTACCCTTATGTTTCTTACCACTTATATTTTCTAGGGTGGTGGGTTAGTCTTTTCGGCCTTGCCTACGTACGGCTCTATGGAGGTGGCAAAAGCCTTATCCAATATCCAGAAGCCCAGGGGTAACAGGTGTAAGCCATCCCTGGAACAGCAGCATGGCTTGTCATGCATGACATCTCAAGCAGACAGACATTAGATCCTCTTGGACTGACAGCTGTAATTGTGCCACCTGTTAAAGCTGATCATTCTGTGTTTGTACTGTGGCATCATTCTTGGTGAGGGTTGGATGCTGCAAACGGCCAGTGTCATACTGGTCTGGAGTACATACTCAGAGAGCTCATCCATGTCTCTTTTCATGTAGTCCAGGGAGGTACATCTCAGGCCATTCACACCAGCATGGACAATGACTGCATCATATTTCTACTTGCTTTGGGGTGACCTGCGTTCTTGTGTTATGTGGCGTATTGTGGCAGCCTACAGGCAGCTTACTGTACCCTTTCCCTTGTTCAGTCTGGTGAGTGGGACAGCAGTATGTCTGCCTATAGAGACACCTATTACAACTGTATCAGGCATGTTGTTTCTCCTTCTGGCCTGTGACTGTTTGGCACACCAGCTTTGTGTACTATGTGTTGCATGTGCTATGTTTGGAGGTTGTGGTTGCTTGGGGTCTGCTTTGGAGGCCTCTGTTGGTGTGGTGTGTTTGTAATTAGGGCCTCCGGGAATGTTTTTCTGTGTTTATGTGTTTGGTTTACAGTTGTGATAGGTCTATGTGGGACTGGGTTTGTGGTGTATGTGGTTACCTTCTCCTCCTGACTAGTTTTGACAGTACTGAGTTGGGGGAGCTCAGCCTCCGGTTTGGATAAATGGTTGCATCTCTCACATATATTTGTATTTATTGGGAGGAGTTGAGGGTTGTCTGTGTACTTGGGGCAGGTGTAAAATTGCCTCAGGATTCACAGATTCTACTTGTTGTAGCTGGCCTTAGTGGATTGTATGTGTGGACATATTTTATTGCCATACTACTGATCAGTGATTACTTTCCTTTTTATGTTTTCTCTATCATGTAGTAGCGTCCTCATTCTCTTGCATGGTTTGGTAATGGCTGGAGTCCAGCATGCCAGATGCCTGCTTGTATGGCATTGTGTCTTGTTGTTATTTGTGATTGCATAATCCAAGCATTCCTGGCTGTGTTCATGGAATGCCTGTATAACAGGTTCTGCGGTTTGTCCCATATTTTGCACCTGCACAGGGCCTTTAGTGGATTCCACATCAGTTTGGAGGGATGCAACTTATGCTTTACACATGTTTTTCACCGTGGTTTTCTGGCCAGGGACTGTGGTCAGGATGTGTATATCCGGTGTGATTACTCTATGGTCTGGTCTTACCAGTGAGGGATACACTTCTCATCTTGCCATCCAGTACACATGTTGCTGATTATCACATCCAGTATGCTTACCCCTCTTGTGGGAGTGGTACGTTGTTCTTAGGCATTTTGGTTTATGGATTCTAGGAACTTTTCTCCTACTGTGTTGGTGCTAGTATAATGCTCCCAGTGTATGTCTGGGTATTTTCAGTCAACCAATATAATGTGGTTTGGGGGGCTTGATATATTCATGTATTCCAACATAGGCCAGGTACAGTTCCTGGTGTTAGGACGGTAGTCTGCAGCAGGCTATATACTGGGAGGTGGTTTTAGCCACTGGTACTTGACCATGGCTAGTCCATGCTGCTTCTTGTTGTGGTACCAACATGGGGATGTGGTTATCCTTGACAATTATTGCTAGTCACCCTCCTTTTGTAGCTTGTTCCATGTTTTGAGGCTGTATAGCACAGTATGAGGTGTAACCTGGTAGTGTTAGGGTGCTGATGTGAGCCTTGACCCAGTTTTCTATTACAGGACAGATATCAACATTCTCCATACTGTGTGCGTTTACACTGCACGCATCTTGCTATTTAGACCTCTGGCATTGGGTAGCATTACATCTAGGTTCCTATCCCTTGTGGTACCTATGAAGGTGGGTTTGTGTTTTGAGACTTACCTATTCAGGGCACGCTGTGGGTACTGACAGCCTTTGCCAGTATCCATGAGGCCTGGACTGATAAGTGCACGCCACCCCTAGCAGGTGGTGCATCATGTCATGCTCAGCATGTCTTCCCAGGCTGAAACACATTGGCTCCCCTTTGACTAACTGCATTACTTCAGCCAGTTATTGCAATTGATCATCCCATCGTCATATTGTGGCTTCATGCTTGGTGAGGGTGGATGTTAGTCAGGGTCCTCAAGTGTGCATATAGTACATGGTGTTACATTACTTAACACATGGCATTCATGCCTCAGGTGGTGCTGCAGGGCTGCCTCTGTCGGATGCACATATTACACTCCCTGTACATGTTTGTGAGCAGGTCATGTCATTTTAGGCATCCCTGTTGTTATTTGAGTGAGTCAGAGAGGGGTATCATTCCCAGGGTTCCTACTGAGCCAGTGTATGTGCTATGCGTTGCCTCTTTGCCAAGGCCAGGGCATACAGGGCACGCCTCCTTCTGCCTACTGGGGCAGGCTCAGGTTGTTACTCCTCCGAGTCACGCTCTGCCTGTGATGGCCTTGGCAATGGTGTGGGGCTGTTTGGCCCGGCCCTATGCTGGTTCTGCTGCAGCTGTTTTTGCAAGATCATATTATGTAGCATAGCACATACCATGACAATTTGGGTAGATGTAGTTGGTGAGTACTGCAAAGCTCCACCAGATGTGTCCAGACATTGGAACCCTGACTTGAGCAGCCCAAACACACGCTCTATTACATTACGTGTTTGTGCGTGTGCCTCATTATGGCGTTCCTGTTCAGGTGTGTGTGCATTTCTGATGGGTGTCATCAGCCACGGCTCCAGTGCATAACCTGCATCCCCCACTAGGTGTCCGTGTGGGATGTCCCCATTGGCAAATGTCTGGTACAGCTGCATCAAATGCCAGATGTGGGAATCATGGTAGCTCCCAGGGCAGCCAGCACACACATTCATTATTATGCCCTGGGCATCACACACGACCTGGCAGTTGATGGAGGGGAAGCCCTTGCGGTTAATGTAGGCCCTACCCCGCTCACCGGCTGGTGCTTTGATGCATATGTACGTGCAGTCTATTGCACCCGCTACCTCAGGGTATTCCGCTATTTGCTGGAAGAGATGCATATTGCTGGCCAATACCTCACAGGCATTGGGGAAATATACATGATCACCGACATGTGCTGACATGGCATCCAGGAACTGGTGCAGTACCCTGGAGGCTGATGCCTGTGATATCCCCATCATATCACCAGTTGGTCTCTGGAAGGTACCTGTTGCTAGTATTCTTAGGCCAACACATACCTTGGTTTCCACTGGGATGGGTCCCCTCTGTTGGTTCTGTGTGTGAGGCGTGGCCTGCACAGCTCGACAATTTGCTGCAGGAGGTCTCTGTCCACTCTATAGTGCTCTACTATCTCCAGCTCATGTAACCCGTGGTAGGTGACCCTGGGCCTGTACACTCTTCTCCGTCTCCTCACTGTGGGTTGTCTGGCACCATCTGCATTGTCACCACCCTCAGCAAGTCACCTATGTCTCATTATGACAGCTATGGCAGCCCCTAGCATTTCTGCTCTGAGTTCAGCTTTTTCAGTTTTCACTTCTAATAGCTTACTCCTGTCTTGCAGTGTCTCTTGAGAGATACATCCTGCACTGCTGTTTGCAGAGTTTGAAAATGCTTGGCTGAGCTACTATTCTGCCTGTGTAATTGCCTGCTGCTAATTGTTTTCACCTGCTAGCTCCAGCAGTATTCCCTGCTAGCTTCCTACTAATTCTGTTGCTTCCTTTTTCCTTTATGTTTCCTCAGGGGGGGAGCAGCGTGCATACCAGCAGAAACACGCTCACAGTGGCTTACACGCGCGTGCGCACATGCTTACACAGTTCGGTATCTGCTTATTTGGGTTAAAACGCGCGCACACCAGCGCAAACAGTGTTACAACTCTGCCAACAGGCTCCCACATGCTCAGTCTGCCCTACATGCGCGCACACTAGTGCAAACAGTCTTACAAATTTACCAACATGCTCCCACATGCTCAGTCTGCCTTACACGCGCGCACACTGTCCTACTCGCGCCTCTTGGCACGCACACGTGCGCATGCACGCCCAGCAAGAAACTTTGGTGTAAGTAACAGTGTACACCTTCCATTTCTTGATTTTCCCATGCTTATCTTGTGGCACTCCTCTTTCCATGATCTGTGTCTGTCATCTGTCATGTAACACTGACCTCCAATGAACTGCATTTCTTTCTACCATTCCCCCCTGTGATGTCACCTATCTCCTACTCTATTCCTCCCCCTTATGTATCTCTTACACTACTCAGAATGTGCTCATTTGCTATGTGACTATGGGATTCAGTATCCTAACCCTCATTTACATCAGATTGCCTAATAATGCTTAGTTACATGTCTTAGACTCAGCTTCCCCCCTTAGCAACCACTACACGGTGGCCATGTTGTTTTTGGTCTGCTGGTCCCTGCATTGTCATTCCATGTATTGCATAAAACCCACATTTGTGGGTTTATAACCTTCATTTTTATGTTTTATACAGCGCAGCCCATTTGCGCGGGGCTGCGCTGCGTTTAAACATCGCCAAAAAAAAAAAATATTTTTTTAATATTTGCATCGGGGTACCTTGTCAATAGCCACATATTTGGCCATTGGCATGCTGCCTGACACATATGCACCCTTTATTTGGAGCTGACATGGCTCCATTGTGATTTTTGCAGAAACGTACTCAGTTGTCAACTGAGTACATTTCTGCAGCTAAAACGGCTCTTACACGGGCTGCTTTCTGTTTCGTGGATCGCTACTCTACCTCATTTGCATCCCTTTCAGCTGCAAGTGAGGTATTTAGCATATCCACGCCCAGTCCGTGTAAGAGACGTTTTAGCTGGTCTCTTACACGGAGTTTCGGGCTGTTCCTGGATCGCGAGGCTTTCATGGAGTGTTACATGTCTCTTACACTCTGTGCAAGCCTTCGTGAATCCTGCCCATTGTTTTTGTATTCCTTATGTAACTTTCACCTTTCCGTACACTGTACATCTCTTGCCATGATAAACTCCATTATACCTAACTTATTCATTTCTATCCACTTTTTAGAATGTTTACACTATTTTTACACGCAAAGCTGCATTTATTCTGTATTGTGATTCTTGCACATACCATTTTATACAGACCTTATTGATAAAAAAAAGTGCATCATTGCCCTCCTTTAGATATTTATCACTGCATCTACAGACTTAACTGATTAAATGTATGTAGCCATCCAGCATGTGATGATAACCTTCCTTCAGAATGTAGGCAGACAGCTTTGATGGCATACAGGGATAAAGCCCTGACTATGACAAAGGTAACGTAGGTTCAACAGCAGCTCATGTGTCTGCTACAGCTGGTGTGAGAGGATGTGTATGCAAATCTTGGGGGGGTAGGGGTAGTAGATTGGGATCATTTAATACCACAACCCCTCAAAAAGGATGGTAATGTAAAGGGCCAGTCTTAGGGTGTATCCTCAGATTAGAGGTGTAGCTGGCCCTTCTGGCACCCAGGGTCATTCCCCAGTCTGGCAGACCCAAAACTATAAGTTGAGGTCCAAAAAAATAAAGTCCAAATGCATTATAAGCATGATCTCAATCACACAAGTGCTAAAATGCTTCTGCAAATGCATTATTAGCATTCAGAAATTAAATGCAGGTAATGAAGACTACACCCCCAATATCTTGTGTCCAGAGTTGGTGCCTCCCTTCACCCCTTTCAAGCTACACCCCTGTCTTAGTTCATCAAGTCATAAATATGATAGCCCTCCATCATGGGTGCAAAAAGGTTGTGCACTCATATGGGGAAGGCACAGTGACCACTGTAGTGATGCAAGTCAAATACTTTCCACACAAGAGAGGGTTTAGGGCCACATCTGAATGTTTTCTTTGCTGAGGATGCTGGTGAGAACACAAAGCCTGGAAATGGTCCCTCAGGATGGTTCTTGCCTCTATACTACAGATAGACAGGAAAGGGGAACAAAAGGACTCTGTTCTTATATGGGAGGCTTGATGGTCAAAAAGCACACAAGAAAAAATGATACAGTATGAATAAAACAAAGCAGATGGCCCCAAATCTACCTAGCTTGTCACAAACATGCTGTAACTCAGCTGTGGAAAGAAGTCATATTACATCTGCCTTTTTCAACTGCCCAACAATTGCTGTTTTACCACCTGTTGTAAAATTACAAGAAAAAGCCACTGACTCATAAGTACTTAGCTATGTTGGCAGTTATGACATTCTTAGCAAATGCAAAGATGAATTCAGGTCATACCATGGGCAAACGTACCAGTTTACAGTTACAGTCTTTTCTTGTAAAGAAGCCAACAAAAATAGAACTACCGCTGCTTTGTTTCCACATTTCTCAAAGCTCCTGACTTTTCTATCCAACTCCAAAGGGTTCCACAGTTAAAGGCTCACCCCATACCTCTCAACCTCTTAGCACAAATAATCTGCACAAAGCCTGACAGAATGAGGGGGCAAAGGTCCAAAAATAGGGATACATTTTAAATACTGCTCTTATAAACTTAGAAATTTGCTAGAATAACAGGATGTGTATTAGCATGCATTTTTCATGAAGTCTCTAACTGAAATGTATATCATCATTTAGTAACTTCAATCCTCAGCTCATCCTAGTGAAGTTCCAGAAAATCACAAATGTTATGAGGAACATATCAAAAATATGAGGCAAAACTCTGTACATTCTGTGAAAATCTGTATAGTTGAGAGGTATGGATTCACCCACAGAAGTTAAACTAGTTTGCTAAACTGAAACAACTAAAAATAAAATCGAAAAATGGATTGGTAAACCCTGTCTCTTTAACCCATGCATAATCTGAATGTTCATTTCTTGTGCCTTTGCTTTTCAGAATATTTGTACATGATACAAATGCTTTATACAATACCATTATGTGCCATGTACACTAATGACTTTGCACTTCTCTTCTTGGCATTATCAAGTCTTAGAGCCCAAAGCGAGTTTTAAAATACATTTTACTCTCTGCATTCTCTGCGGGCATGGCTAATGTCATATTCACACTAAATTCCAACAAAGCAAAATAAATGCTCTTTATTCCTCATGCCCAGTTAAATCAACATCTAAACCTTTAGCCATAATAAGTCAGGGAATATACTGAGACAAGAACTTAAAATTTTGACAACCGTATCCAAAATAACATCATAGAAACATATGTTTAAGACAGCTCTAAACACAAATGTCCAAGAACTCAGAAAAAATTAATTGTAATTTAATTTCCTAAACATGAACTGTCAGAAGTCACTGCTACACATTTATTGTTTTCCCACCATGCACTTCTCCACTCCAAAACTAACCAAACCAGCACAGGGGGAATAGTCTGAGATGCCACAAACTCAGACTTAATATTTCTCTCTTGATGAAATAACATTCTCACTGTTCTGAGACTTATAGTCAACGTTCCTGAAGTTAAAGCAGGCACCTGTTTAGCATGTTTATAAAGCGGTAAAGAATTTTATAAAGCGGTAAGTAACTTTTAAAAAACATTCAAGACAGCCATTAGCTTCTGCTGTCTTGGATATTGGGAAGCACTCCATCTTGTGCAATAGTGACACCTCCCAATAATTTATTCAGTTCTTCATCATTTTGGACAGCCAATTGCAGATGCCTAGGAATAATGCGAATTTCTGCCGTTAGATATTCAAGTACCGCTGCCAAATAGACAGGTGCTCCAGCCCCGACCCGTTCAGCATAATTGTCCTTTCTCAGCAGTCTGTGGACATGTCCAACCAGGAACTGCAGTCCAGCTCGTGATGAGCGAGTCTTAGCCTTTGCACAGGCCTTGCCTTGCCAGTCTTCTGTTAGTAAAACATCTCTATTTGCATTACAATGTCACTTAACACCTGATCAGGTCTAAATAAATGTCAACGTAGCACCTGTCAGATTACAAGATTAATTTTTAATCTGCCTAACACATAGCACTGTAATGCCCTTAATATCTTTCAGTGGCTAAAATCCTCAAATAATTTCAAGTATGGATAGCTCAATATAGTGCGTACACTAAATTATGACAAATGCCCCTCAGTTCAAGCAAATCTACTGAGGTGTACTCTGTGTGGCACTTTCTGCTCTTTAACACTAGAAGTCTGAAAGCTTAGTAATTATTTTGCTGATAGCATTTACATCAAAGTTTGGAATGCTGTCTCCCCAACAGCTTACAAAATTGCCATGCTGTAAAAAATCATACACTTACAGGATGCTACAGCTGAAGATGTGGGTATTTCTTCACCCACTGACATCTTAATGCTGATTTTAAACGTGCCGTTGACACATTCCTGTAACTACTGTATACACACTTATACTATTATGTAGTTATACTTCTCCCTCCTTTCTCTACTGAGTCTCCTGACTAGACATAAAGATCTTTTTTTATCTGTGTGTTCCCCTTCTTTTTCTTTCTTTATTCTGCTTACATAGTAACTACACTCCAGCACTATGGTATACCTGCCTTCATTCCTTACTCTACTCCCGTGAGTTTCTCTGTATGAAGTCTAGTCATGCTCTTCTTTCCTGTCCTCTTAATTTATTCCACATACATGCTATTTCTAATACTTTTTTTAACTGCTTCCACTGTTATCCCACTCCGTCACTTTTGATTCTCTAACCCGGGCCGTATTTCTATATCTTTTACTTATCTGTCAGAATAAACCAACAGACTCCTAGTGCTATCATTTTTCCACCATCCTGTCTTTTCTCTAACTCTGCAGTTTTAGTCCCACTTTCTTCCTGTAGACTTCGTGTCTAGAGAATACTAAACACATTCTTTCATCTTCTTCATGTTACTGCTAATGCTGCACATTCTAGTACTTCACTCGTTTTCATGGAAAACCATGAAAGATCTGTCTTGCATATTATGTAATTTATTTTACCTTCATCATTCAAATATGTACAAAGCAGATGACTTAAAATATAATACAATGTTTTCTTAAGCAAATTGTTCTTCATAAGTGCCTATCGCTACACAATGAACCAATGTAGTTTACTTACTTTGACTCCTTGTGTGTGTGTGTCTCTCTCTTGATTCTCTCTGGGAAGGGAAGATGTTGCAGCATGCGAGACGTGACTCCAGCAGCACACATACTGACATAAACATAAACAAATAAACACACTCACCCACTCAGCCACCCTTGGCCGAATTCTGACAGGCTGGCAGGCTGCTCACGAAGCTGACATCATTGTGCATGCCTTCGCACGCGATGATGTCAGCCCAAAAAAAATGTAAAAAAAAAAAAATTTAAAAAGCCGGGAAATTCAGGAATTAAGGGGGCCACTCGGGAACTCGTGGCACCCCATTATTTGTACCTCAAAACCGAAAAAAACTGAGGAATTCGTTATGGTTGAGAGGTATGACTATGAGCAATACAAAAAATGTATGTGACTTACTGGGGGGCTGTAGGATTGACCTGTATGCATATAGGTGGGTACATCTGCATCACTAACAAGCGGTGCTTCCCTGTATGGACTTGTACAGAAAAATGTAAAAAGTGCTAGTGAACAGTACATAAGGATGCATGAATGAAATATCAGTATATATTTGTGGTGACTCTT
Organism: Protopterus annectens; assembly: GCF_019279795.1. NCBI lineage: Eukaryota > Metazoa > Chordata > Ceratodontiformes > Protopteridae > Protopterus > Protopterus annectens. Next base: position 561,925,702 of record NC_056736.1, read on the forward strand.
TACAGTCTGTGGTATACTTACAGAAACCAATGGATTCCGATATTATCCATATGTTGCTATGTCGTATGCATTTGTAGTTATGGATATTCGAATCAAAAACCCAGCAGTAGAAAACAGGAAATCCTATGAAGAAACTCAGGCACCCGACTCTTCAGCAGTAAATACGATTTTATTGCACATAAAATAAGAAGTAAGGATTGAGCGCTTTCGTCTCCACCCTGGAGACCTCTTCAGAATCAATTCAAACAAACACACTCCACAAATTTATACACGTGTCAATATACTAAAATAGGTCATTATTCAATTAAAATTAAGTGAAAAACTTAATAAGCACTAAAGGTTCAAAAAATAATAAGGCAACACCAACATGAATAGTAAAATTCATCAAATATATCAAGTTTTAATTCAAAAGTACAAGTGTATGTCAGGAATGAAAAAGATGTATGTAATAAAGACACTTATGACTACAGAGTTACTTTTGTATCTTGCTAAAATTGTAGTATGGAAAAGATATATATATAAATATATATGAGTAAAAAATGTTGCAAGTTAAAAAGTTGCTAAGAAGTGTATATATATAATTGAGTTGCATATAGAAATGCCATACCATAACTATGTATGTTCATATAGTAATAAATATATAGTAAATATATAATAATATAATATAATAATAATAAATAATTAATAATAAATAGTGGTATAAGACAAGTAATGTTTTAAAACTTCCCGCTATGGATGTCACTCAATTATGATAAAAAAGAAAATGAATATTCCATATATAGCAACTGTGTTTTTATGTCTGAAAACCGTGGGTTACAATACAAGTAGTTCACAAAAAATTAGTATCTAAGAAATATGTAAAAAAGAATTGTTTAAAACTGTTGAAAAGTATTTGTATATATAATATAAGAGTGATTTAAGAATAGTTGGAAAATAATTTAAGAAATAATTTAAGAAATAAATTAAGAATAATTTAAAGTTAATTGATATTTACTTCTGTACTATGAATGTTTCTTAGGGTCCAATGCTAATATTTTTAATGCTGGTGTAATAGAGATGCAATCATTTAGTCCTTTGAATTTTTCACGGTTAATAAACCAATAGTTCCAGCGATTTTTGGCATTCCAAAAATTCATAAATGTGTCACTGATCCCCCTATGAGACCGATTGTGTCTGCACAGGGATCAAAGACACAACCACTAGCCATTTACATTGGTACTAAGCTATGAACCTATGAACCTATGTTAAATTGAAGGGTTACCACTTGAAACATGAACATTTATTGATTGATTCATGGGACTTATTAAGAAAAATAAACAACTTAAATTATAATGGAAAAATTTTCTTTGTAACTATTGATGTTAAAGACCTCTTCACAATAATACCTCATGATACAGGTCTTGTATGGTTCGAAGAGATACTCATGGAGATGGATACACTTAAACCGGAAGAATTTTGCATTATACTTGAAAATATGGAATTGGTACTAAGGAACAATTTTATTTATTTCCAAGGAGAATATTACCATCAAACTGAAGGAGTTGCAATGGGAGCTGCATGTGCTCCCATTTACGCAAACATAGTAATGCTCTTCTGGGAGAGAAATTATGTCTTTACATCTGAATACAATCAATATTTATATAGTTATTTCAGATTTTTGGATGACATTTTAATTTTATGGAATGGTCAGGAAAAAGACATATACAATTTCATAGAATATATTAACGAGAGTACACCTTTTTTGAAATTCACACACGAGATACACAAGAGTAGCATTCACTATTTAGATGTCAAACTATCAAAAGATGAAAAAACAAAGAAATACACATCCACTTTATATCGAAAAGAGAATTTCTCAAATGCATACCTGCACTTTGATAGTGATCACCCCCTTATATTGAAAAAGAACATTGTAAGGGGTCAGATGATCAGGGCCTCTAGAATGACGAGTGAAGAAGATGAATTTTTGAAAAAACTAACCACTTTGAATAATATGTTTCTACAAAGGGGGTATCCGAGTGAATTGATTGAGGAGGCTAAGACATGGGTTATTACATATAGGAATACCAGATACACCCCTCTATTGAGTAGCGCATTACTGGATAACAACATACCTACACAAAATGAGGGGACTCAGTTTAATTCAGAACAGAGAGACTACACTTCTATCAATAATACCCCATACTTGACTTTGACATATCACAATAACATTGAATGGTTGAAGAAAAGCATTAATAGTGTATGGGAAATGTTTAAAACCATGCCTACTAGAACGAATATTTTCAAAAACAGACTTACTTATAGCTATAGAAGGAATTATAATTTAAAGAATATCTTAGAAAATGGTAAAGAAAGACATTGTCTTGATAATTCTTCAACTATGAGTCATAAAAGAGGGACTTTTAGGTGCAACAGATGTCCACAATGCCCATTTTTAGCAGGTGAAAAATCTATTTATTTGCCTAGTTTACATACTACTTTAAAAGCTAGGAAGTATAGTAGCTGCTATACCAAAGGCCTGGTATATCTAGCATACTGTACTTTTTGTTGGTGCTTCTACGTAGGAAAGACAGAGAGACACCTACGTAGAAGAATATACGAGCATATTAGAGACATCAACCGCAAAAATGTTAATAATGCCCTTTATAGACATTCTATGGTATGTTCTAATGCTAACTTCAAATTCTGGGCCTTGGAAATTGTGGAGAATTCAGACAGAGGAGGAGATTGGACCACAAAACTATTATATAGGGAAATGATATGGCAGCTAAGACTTGATGCCTGTAATGGCAAAGGACTAAATGATTGCATCTCTATTACACCAGCATATTAGCATTGGACCCTAAGAAACATTCATAGTACAGAAGTAAATATCAATTAACTTTAAATTATTCTTAATTTATTTCTTAAATTATTTCTTAAATTATTTTCCAACTATTCTTAAATCACTCTTATATTATATATACAAATACTTTTCAACAGTTTTAAACAATTCTTTTTTACATATTTCTTAGATACTAATTTTTTGTGAACTTGTATTGTAACCCACGGTTTTCAGACATAAAAACACAGTTGCTATATATGGAATACTCATTTTCTTTTTTATCATAATTGAGTGACATCCATAGCGGGAAGTTTTAAAACATTACTTGTTTTACACCATTATTTATTATTAATTATTTATTATTATTATATTATATTATTATATATTTACTATATATTTATTACTATATGAACATACATAGTTATGGTATGGCATTTCTATATGCAACTCAATTATATATATACACTTCTTAGCAACTTTTTAACTTGCAACATTTTTTACTCATATATATTTATATATATATCTTTTCCATACTACAATTTTAGCAAGATACAAAAGTAACTCTGTAGTCATAAGTGTCTTTATTACATACATCTTTTTCATTCCTGACATACACTTGTACTTTTGAATTAGTATTTAAGCTTTAAAACTTGATATATTTGATGAATTTTACTATTCATGTTGGTGTTGCCTTATTATTTTTTGAACCTTTAGTGCTTATTAAGTTTTTCACTTAATTTTAATTGAATAATGACCTATTTTAGTATATTGACACGTGTATAAATTTGTGGAGTGTGTTTGTTTGAATTGATTCTGAAGAGGTCTCCAGGGTGGAGACGAAAGCGCTCAATCCTTACTTCTTATTTTATGTGCAATAAAATCGTATTTACTGCTGAAGAGTCGGGTGCCTGAGTTTCTTCATAGGATTTCCTGTTTTCTACTGCTGGGTTTTTGATTCAAGTAGTTTTCCTACACTTTTTTAGTTATGGATATTATTCATTGATGTTTATTAAAACATGTATCAATATTGCCTCAATAAAGCTATATCCATGTTTATTTACCATGTGCTGTCTGTTGTATGGTTATGGATAGGGAGGCATTTCAATGGTTTCTGTAAGTTTTTCACTTGCTACTGTACAGATACTTTCTGCTAAGAGTAATAGTTATCTCTGATTTGCATGTCATACAGATGAAATAAGGGATAGCATTTACTACTCACTATTGATTGTGTTGATATAAGATATTCGGGTATAACAGTTCAAGTTAATAAAACTGCTTTTTTTCCACAGGTTAATTGTTTAGACTTGAGCTTCATAACAACTATTGGCAATGCAGGATGTGTGCGACAGCCATCCAACATTATTGTTTTACATGTATGTTCTGAGTAGTAGGGTAATGTGAACTGTATGCAGCTTATATGAATTGTGCTGCACAACAGTGTTGTGGCTGGACTTCTAGTGCTATGAGATCTACTGTAATTGGTTCAGATCCCACATACAAGCTCTACAGATATCGCAAGTTATGTTTTTTTCCAAGTCATATGTATTCAAACTTTGTTTTCATATCACATATGTTGTTTTATGTGTCACACTACTTTAGGGAACATAGACTGTTTCATATAATTTTGCAGTGCGCAGGAATGCAGAGAAGGTAAATTGACATAAGCTGTCAACATAATCATCTCCATATGTGCCCTCCCCTTTAATCTAACCATGTGCATATAACTATCTTCTAGATGACAAACAGAGCTAGGGTGACAATTTTCCACCACAGGAAAATGAGATAATAGATGCTGTTTATGTGCATGGACAAAGACTCCTTAGATAGGCAGAAAACACAGTTTGCAGGAATGAAGTGTGGACCAACCTCACCAACATGTTTAATGTTGTGGGAGGTGACAATAGATCCAGGGATGGCTATTGCTGAAGGTACACTGACATGATCCTTCATGCAGCCAACAAGGTACACTGGTATGACAGAGTGAGGCATGCCACCAGCGGTGGCCAACCATTGACTCCCAAACAAGCTCACACAGTTTCTTGTATCCCTGCATAGAGCAAGGGGAGAGAGCCGCATATCTGGGGGAGGGATAGAAGCAGGTGTTCCAAGCCATACATATATGACATGCATGTGTTACTTTGTGTATAGGATACCTCAGTGCAGATTGTTGTTGCGTGCATATTCATGTGCTGTTATTTTTGTGTTGTAGCAGTAGAACTGCATTGTGCATATTTGGACACATGATGATGATGACCAACGTGAGTGTAATGACATGGTGCCATACAGGTTCAGTACATACATAACACTACAACCAACATGTTTAATGTTGTCTGAATTAATTTGCACAGATCCATTCACTTCTACACAGCAGCAGGATATGACAGGTGAGTGCCTCTATATATGTTACTGTGACCATTCCCCATACCTCTCAACCTCTCAGAGCAATAAATCTGGATAAAGCCATAAAAAATGGGAGAACAAAGGACCAAAAATAGGGACACTTTTTAAATATTTGAATTGCAGACTTAGAAAGTTGATAGAATAACAGATTTTGCATTAGAATGAATTTTCTAAAGGGTAGAAAGTCTGAAACTCAACTGTTTGTCATTTTCTGACTTGAACCCTCAATGACTTGCCAATGATTTGCCAGAAAAAAGAATTTTATGAAAAAACAGACCAAAAATATGAGGCAAAAATCTGAAAATTCTGCAAAAATCTGTACAGTTGAGAGGTATGCATTGCTGTTCTTGCCTCTGCCTTCTGTCATGCCAGTGGTGTATACTGTCATACTGATATTTCCCCAACATTGTAAACTACATATACATCTTCAGGTGACATGAGCCATGCAGGTGCACCTGCGAAGAGACTAGGTATGGTTTCCCACCATGTTCATAGGCTGCAGCACTGTGCAACATCACTGTGTTGTATGAAATTAATGTCATTATTTGTCATACACAGGGACATCTGGCCAACAGGTGCACCGTACGTCACATGAGTATCACTATATCCTTTTACTGTGCTGTATATGTCATCATGCGACTATGCCTGAATAAATGATTGTTTTCTTTGTCTGTATTTTCCCACTACAGGATCTGCATTATGACAAACAAACTCACCTCATACTGTGGGTGCAACTGACATATTATTTTGCCTGTTTCCTACATGTCATTTTTGTTTCTCCTGTTATTGTCCTCCATTAATACTGCATTTTTCTACCCCTGCATAGGATAGCCACCATCAGCACCTCAGCTATGACCAGCTGGTATGTGTATATATTACCTACTATGTGTTGTACCTCTGTTGAAATGGTACATCCTGGCAAGTGTATGTGTTTATGACTTTGTTTTTCTATAAAGGTTGCATTTTATCCCTTGCCTTTGGCACTGGATTCGCATGAGGACATGTCAGGTGTGTGTTATGTTGTCATTCCCTACATATGCCATGTATATTGCATATGTTACATAATTGTCAACTCCCCGTTATAAAGGTTCCATGGGCCACACTCAGACATGACCTCCTGGCAGCTCCTTAGCATTTGTAACATTGTAGTGATATATTTGTGGCATATTCAGTAATGATATCCAGCATGTGATATAATCACATTTACCCGACCTGTGTCATCTGTTTCTTTTAACATGTCCACTGCCTTCATCCTCCATTAGCCTGTCCACTAATCCCAAGGTGAGATCTGATGTATCTCACTATGGGAGCATGGCCCCGGCACACAGGACACAGATTTGGTGATACAATCTAGCCCAGATGGTGACATTCATGTGGATGAGACTGTAGCCTCATATGTGGAGGAAAACATGTCCATCCATTCTGACAATTTGGTGACATAACATGGTCAACAGGATGAGGCCTGTGGACCACAGTCATCATTTTGATTCTCCTGGTGATGTTGACACTTTCCCACAACACAGCAATACTGCCTGGCACATTGTGCATGGGCACATGTCAGAGGATGTCCTCCTACTGCTACAGGCAAATGAACATTACCAGCGACATCATGGATCTGGCATTCGTGCACTTGCCAGTGCCATGGATCATGTTACAGCATTGCACATCAGCTCAGCTGTGTGTGCAGGATGAAGGGCAGGAGCACAGACATGGTGAGGTCATGGCAGCACTAGCGGCTCAGAATTAAAGCATGTTATCTCTGTCATGGTCCATTGAATCCCTGATTATGGCAGTATTACAGCAGTACTATAGTATGAGCAGGGTTGTGCCTGACTGTGCTTAGCCAAGTACCACATGGGAGAGGCAGACCCCTCTCAGCAGACCAACCCTTGCCTATCAGGCATCAGCATTTATGGTGCAATGTGCACACATATCTGCTGCTGACCAATCCAGTGTGGGTCCAGCAGTCACAACCAGACAGGCAACTTGCACCCATGCTCCTTCCCAAAGTGTGTCACCACATGTTGGCATCACCTCATCAGTCTCCTCTGTGGAGCAACATGGGCCGAATGTTTCCAAATGTGGAAGAGGCAGTCAGGACCGCAGTGTTAGTCATCAGCATGTGTGCCCTAGACTGTGTTAGAGTAAGACTTACAGTTTATCCCCTATTATTTATTTATTTATCTGACATTTGTTAACTGGGATAGTCCATCTGAGCAAAAGCCCCTTTTTTCAGTGGAGGCCCAAGGAGAAAAGCTTCATAGTACAAGTAAGCAAGAAAAATTGCAAAATTGAACACGAATACAGTGAAAAATTTACACTAAAACAGTTAAGCAAATGTAGATAAAGCTCCACAGTACAATATAGTAAGAGTCATTATAACTTTAAAGAAAAAACATAGCAAAGAAATATACAATAAAACATTTGAATGAATTTACATAACACATTGGGATATCTTCAGAGGATAATTGTACAATATGTCCTGCAGTCTCACCCTATGGTGATGATGATTGCTGTGTAAACCACTGACAATGTCATTTGTCTGTGATTGTCAAAAAGTCTGATGGCACAGGAGTCTGTCACTTTTGCCAGCCATAGATGACTCCATTCCATACATGATACCTTAGCCATACTTTACATTGTTGTATGTTACTTGTGTTATTGATAACAATTGTACAGTATGTCCTGACTTGCTTTCCTGTTTGCATCATTTGATAGTGGCAAGATAGGGATGGGGTTCACAGAGGTATGTCCCTTGCTGTCTGCCATACACACATATACCACTAAGAGTCTCCATTCATACCTGTGTCACTTGTGGCCTGGGTTGATGGTCCCTGTCATGATTGATTGTTATATGTTCATACTGTTGTATTTTGCAATTATGCTGTTATGTTTGATGCTTGGTGTGTTTGTCAAGTGGGTAATTTCCATTAGATGCAATCTGTGTTGCTGTGGTGGAGCAACACCTGAACATCAATGTTTAATACATGTACCTCAGTAAGTGTGGCTTGTCATGACTCAAAGGTGTGTCAGACGCTGCCATATTGCCTGAGTCTGGACTTGTGGTCACATCCTCAGTCGTTCATACTTGTTTCTTCTGCCCCCTGTATTCTCCTGCTCCTCCTCTGTTAGGTGCAGATTGTCATCTTCAGACATCTGGGGTTCTTGGGATAGTTCATCCACACCTGCAGCAGGAAGACTACCATGTGTTGTTTTTAGCATGTTGTATATCATGGCAAACACAGTAATCATCTGTGCTGCCTTTTCAGGTGTGTATTGCAGTGCACCTCTGGACATGTACAGACATCTGAACCTGGCTTTCAGTACACCAAAGACTCGCTCTTGTGACAAATACTCTGTTGTAGGCCTCCTCTGCAGGGTTGGAAGTCATTAGCCACACCTCAAGTAGATAACCACAGTCACCTGTTGTAGGGAGAGGAAGCACATATGTTATCCTCATGAATAATGTTGAAAGGGATATATGTAGCTTACATCCTAGCCATGTTCCTGTACTTAACCAGTAGTGTTCGCTAATGTATTTCACCTTGCTAAAATACAGCCCTCAGACCACTTTAACTCCATATGGTAGCATCATGCACACCCCCAGGGTGTGATGTCATGATGTTTGTTATGCTGCTGTCTGCTGCTCACACCACATGGTAGTTCACAGATAGCTACCCCTTTCTATTAATGCATTTTTCTGCTTTTGGTTGCAGTTTATTGCACCAAGAACATGAGGAAAGTTTGTGATGTTAAGAATTGGTGCATTGGCATTTTGCTGCTCCATGGGTGTACATGAAAAGTGTATATGTTCACCTACCTACCTGTTACTATAGAATATCCCCAGCTGCTGTGTGCTCCTGGCCTAGTGTCCTTGGATACTCTCTCCAACCTGGTTGTACTTGCGCTAAGAAGCAGAGTTTAACTACCTGAAGAACAAGGACCCTGTCTAAACGCCTTCCAGTCTCATCTTTGAGCCACCTATTCCCTGTACTATCTCAAGTAAAGGGAGCAAGAAAGTCTGTGGCTACAATATCACTGCCAGCATAGCCTTTAATTTAATATTCTATTTTTGGTGGCTCTAAGAGCGCTAACCAGGAAAGCCAGCAGCGTCACCCCCTCACCACTCTGTAATCTATATATCTTTTTTCTTTCCCCTGCACGTAAAAGTCACCTGAACTACTATTCTTTCCTCTGAATCTGTGCATAAACGCCCACTTTTCCCCAATTTACAATAATATCTTTGTCCACTAGGTGGCAGGCTTGTTCTTCAGGACTTTGAAGCTTTTTCCTAGTCTGTAATACACCCTTACTATTTTATTTCTTTTTTGAGTCCTTAGGCTTGCTCTTAAAGTATAGCCCATAACATCTTGTTTACTTGGGTGAACCTCAACACCCACCTAGAAGCCTAATTATCTTTCCTTACCTTCACACCATTATTCAGGGTTACTTACCTACTGTAGCTTGCTCCAACTGATTGTGCTCCAACTGATTGTTCTTCTACTGCTCCTTACCTCTTTCTATTCTCTATCCTCTTTGTATATCTATCTATCATCTCTTCCTCTTAGACATACCTTGCCTAAACTCTCTCTTACCTTTACCTCACTCTCCCCTGCTCTCTACCTCCACCTTCCCAGAATACCTTCATAAACTGATACATACCAGTATGTATGACAGCCTATCTAATTTATAACTTCAATAGCCCCTCCCAGCCCTCTGCCCTTACCACTGCTTCCCCCACCCTCCTACCTCATATCCTCCCCTAGTCCTATAAATACATGCTGTCCATGTGGGCCATTTCTACTATAGAATAGCCCCAGCTGCTGTGTGCTCCTGGCCTAGTGTCCTTGGATACTGTGAGTACTGAACCATTACCTTATTGTTGCTTATTATTTACTGTATAAGGAAGAAGCAAGATTTTTTATGTTTATAGCTGTTTTATGTTAATGTAACCTCTAATCTATGTGGAGTTCTGAAATAGTGACACTGGTTTCGATACGTTTACCTAATTTAATGTGAGACTTGGTAAACCCTTAGACAATTAGGATACTGAGATTTCTATATCTCAAGTGATGTAACATCTCCATGCTGTGTGCCACTGTAGTTTACATCAAAATCAACAGCATGCTTTCATAATTACCTATATCTGCAAAACCTAATAAGCTTGCCTACTTTTATCACATCTTTTTTGCAAACACTGTCTAGCTTCAGGTATTTCTAACTACGCCACCCACGTGGAGCATCCTTAGTGTCCAACCCCCACTTAAGGAACTAGACAACTCTAAACATATATTCCTCAACCTCGATGCTCTAATTTAATGAACCCTAATTTGGAAACTCCTCGCTAATAAACCCTGTTTTTGTTGCTCTAACTTTAAAGAAAAACTTCTGGGGTTTCCACCTACACAGAGTGAGCTTTAAACATCAGAATTTAACTAGAAGGGTGCTACCTTAAGGAACGTTTTGGAACTAAATGGCTGTTATTAGCCACAATTGTTATTTTTATTATTACTACTTCTTTCATGTATCTTGATACTCCATTCGTATCAACCTGACTTAAAAAGCACCTTACTTTATATTTTACTCTTCTTTTGCTATTCTTCTTTTTAGGAAGTTGAATTAGCATCCACGCTTGGCAAGTGAATCATTTTTCACAGCTTCATAAGAATAGCGATACCCATGCAAAATAAAAACACTGGGCTGCCTCTAACTTTTTCAATAAAGGCTACAGGTGGGTGCGCGTACATCAAACGGCACCGCTACCACCCTATTTAATTTCAAAATATGACTGATAAAAGCACAAAGTATCTAAATGCTGTCTTTGAGCTAGTACTACCCACGCACAGGCAAATTTAGCTACCTCTATTTAAGCGTACAAGGGGTAGAGGTATATGAGTTAGCGTGTAGCGTGCACTGAGTGTACCATCTTGTGTTCCATAAGACCTACCTACTTTATGCATAATAATCTTTACTGGGGAATGTATATTGTTTAATACAAAAATATACAAGCTTTACTACCTTAACACAGTCATCTCATTTGAGTGCTAGTTTAATGGAATATCTGCACCACTCAAGTCTAACATATGCACATTGCTATCACTTATTTACTTAGTCCGCAGTGTCTGCTTTTGCTAGTGTGTCTACTCAACTGTTATGTCGACCTGAGGTTAGTGCTTAAAGTGTATGGTTAAGTACATGAGGCTACTGTATATTTTGTAACTGTTTGGTAGTCTGCACTCTTTGGGGTCAATTGCACATCTTGTCTTACCTGTCTAATGTGTTAAAAAGGCTCATGCTCACGCACTGAATGTAGGCTTTGAAATACTGTATACTACCTATATTAGTGTCCAAATGAGCTGTTTCTATGATATGTAAACTGTACTTTTTTTTGTATAATCACGCTAATTGAAAACTTTCACAGCAGTTTAATGTTACCTAACTGAATTTATACCGTTATGCTATCTATAGTCTTGTTCCTAGCCCTGCATATATTACAAGCTGATTCTTTCATTTGTTGATATATTTTGTTTTAGCCTATCCAGAATATTGAATGGGTTACTTATAAGGTGTTTTACATCTCAATAATTAATTTGTGTATCTGCTTAGCCAAGACTACATTGTTGTTCAATTATAAATGGTATTCTGCTATGTTACTGTTTAATTACACTGACTATGTTATAGTACTAAACTACTTGTTTCTACTACTTTCTTTCTCTTTCTCTCCCCTATAACAAACCCAGCTCTCCAACCTGGTTATACTTGCGCTAAGAAGCAGAGTTTATCTGACGAAAAAGGACCCTGTCTAAACTCCCTCCATTCTCATATTTCCCCTGAATCTGTGAATAAACGCCCACTTTTCCCCCAATTTACAATAATATCTTTATCCACTAGGTGGCAGTCTTGTCCTTCAGGACTTTGAAGCCTTTTCCTAGTCTGTAATACACCCTTACTATTTTATTTCTTTTTTGAGTCCTTAGGCTTGCTCTTAAAGTATAGCCCATAACATCTTGTTTACTTGGGGTGAACCTTGACACCCACTTAGAAGCCTAATTATCTTTCCTTACCTTCACTCCATTATTCAGGGTTACTTACTTACTGTAGCCTGCTCCAACTGATTGTGCTCCAACTGATTGTTCTTCTTCTGCTCCTTACCTGGTCCTTGAACATTGAGACAGCCTTTATTGTGCCAGAACTGCGCATTGTGTGGGTGTTTTGTGGAGACTTCTTCTGCTCCTTACCTCTCTCTGTTCTCTATCCGCTCCATTCGCCCTGCGGGCTCATTCCGCTCCCCTACCCTACCCCCATATCCCACCCACCTCAGTGCTCATACATTTATACATCTAAACCACACCCTCTACCTCTACAGACCAATCACAACTACCTCCCCATTAACCTATTTAACTACTTACACCACTCTCTTTAACCACCCCTAGTATAACTTTTCCCTCCAAATAATATCAGTAAAGCTCATAAATTAAAATGTATACATTTACTCCCCAAATTCAACTAAAGCTTCTAATCTTTCTTATACTCCTACCATCCCTATCAGCAGCCTACTTAATAACCTCCTATGAGCAGCCAAACTATTTACAGCTAAATCTCTCTAAAAAGCAAACAAGCATTATACCTCATACTAACTATCCAGAGCACATAAATATAACATCTCAACCTAGCTATTTCCCTCCCAAATATCACAGACTGACCCACATCAAATATAACTACCTAAAACTCCAAAAAACTCTCAACCACTGCTGAAACCTTCATTATCCCTTAAACATACTTTTACACATCTCCTTAATAGAGGGAGACATCCATACTAACGCTGGACCAGGACTTACAGTTACCACAGAGCCACAAATCCCTATTCCCACCTTGCCTACTATCCCATCTAAATCTCTTAACTCCCTCTTTATCTCCCACCTAAACATTTGCAGCATAAGTAATAAAATTGCCCATTTTCATGCTCTCCTGGATTTTCATTCCTTTGATATCCTTTGCTTAACTGAAACTTGACTAAAACACACTACTCAAGATACTGAAATCATTCCACCAGGATACAACATCTTAAGACAAGACCGCAAAGCAAAAAAGGAGGGGGAGTAGCTATTCTCTACAGAGAAGGGCTATAAGTATCAATACTAAACCTCAGCATCCCTCCAGAAAGCAATGTAGAAATGATCGGAACTAAAATTCAGATTAATTCCAACAAATCACTAAATATAGTTTGTATCTACCTGCCCCCTGGTAACAATACCATCACCCTAGAGGGTATCCTTGCTGAGCTCTCTTCAAAACTCCCCCAAGAGACAATAATTCTAGGTGACTTTAATATTGACTAGAAGTGCTGCTCTACTGAAACGCCAACTTCCCATATTAACCTTCATGGCTTCTCACACACAATCCACTCCCTAACCAGAATAAATAAACCCTATAATAAAGAGTCCATCCTAGACCAGATTCTCATCAACAATCACCAACAACACTACCAAGTAGGAACCCTCCCAGATGATCTAAGCGATCATTCTCTCACTTACTTAATCAGGCAAAAGTCTAGCATTCCCAACCCTACCATATATAGAACAATAAGAAACAAACAAAATTTCAACCCTGATCACTTCCAAACTGAACTAAAAGCATGTGATTGGTCACCCATGAAACATCTCCCACTTGATGAGGCTGTTAACTACTTTAACCTAAAATTCTTAACAATTCTTGACCACCATGCACCAAAGAGATCTATCAAAATTAAATCTAAACCTGCCCCATGGCTTACTAATGAAACCAGAAAAAAATACATCATAGAAACACAGTCTGGGCACAGTGGAGATCAACAAAAAAACCCACAGACCAATAAAAGTTCAGACAAATAAGAAATGAAACCAAAAAAGCTATACTTGAAGATAAAAAAAACTTTTACTGCCGTCTCCAGCAAACTAGCCACAATAATCCACAAAAGGTCTGTTTCAGCATTAACAACTTACTTCGTCCAGGACATTCCACTACACCACCCCCTACTGGGGCAAATCCTGACAATCCACAACAAACTGCAAATGCTTTTAATTCCTATTTCACAGTGACTATCCAATCACTAGCTAATCAACTTACAGCTGATGGCTCTGCTCTTCCTACCTTTCCTGATAACTCTCTTCCAAAAATCCACTTGCAACCAGTCCCAACCTCCCTCATCTGTAGCCTTTTACACAAGCTAAAACCATCTACCCCATCAGCTGACCAGCTATCTGCTGAATATCTGCAAAAAGCAGCCAAAGCTATAGCATACCCCATATCACTGTTGATAAATAGAACCATACAAGAAAGCACCATTCCAGCCATCTGGAAAATCTCCCACATTATTTCCCTACACAAAGGTGGAAATTCCATAGAATATTCTAACTACCGTCCCATAGCACTACTCTCCCTCTTGGCAAAAATAATGGAAAAGTGCAGCCATAGACAGTTACTAGACCATCTACTTCAAAATAATCTTCTAGCTAAGTGTCAGCATGGCTTCAGACCCTTCCATAACACAACTACTGCTTTCTTATCCTTCACCGACTGCATCAATTCTAACCATAATAACAATGTTCTCTTTTTGGCACTTTTCATCGACCTTTCCAAAGCGTTTGACATGATCAACCATGATCTACATATTAATATACTAAAATCCTTTTCTCTCGATACAATGGCTACTAAATGGTTCCAGTCCTACTTAGACAATAGACAACAGGCTGTCCTATGGGACAACAACATATCATCCCATCTCCCTGCTACCTTAGGTGTTCCCCAGGGCTCCATATTAGGCCCCCTCCTTTTCTCAATATTTATCAAAGACCTAAACCAAGCTATTCCCTAAGCTAACTGCATACAATATGCAGACAATTCAACAACAATCTGCTCAGCTAAATCTCAATCCCAACTACAGACTCTAACCCAAAAAATGTTTAGTATAACTGAGAACTGGTTTCTACAATGCTGCCTCCTCTTGAACCCCCCCCCCAAAAAAAAAACAAACTCTTGCTCTTACTCCTACCAGGAAGTCACTCCCACTCAGTTTCTCAATCTCATCCAACAATGACATACTCATATCTCCTGATCTAACAACTAAACTTTTAGGGGTTGCTATTGATAACAACCTGAACTTTGATACCCACATCAACAATACCATAAAAACTGTTAACAAGAAACTAGGATATCTTTACAGGATTAAACCCTTTCTCTCCCCACTAGCTAGAACCACTATTGCCCACTCCCACCTTATCTTCACACTTCTCTATGCTTCTTCCATATATACAAACCTGTCAAAATATAACCTGAACAAGCTGACCAACTCATATAACAACATTGCCAGATTTTCCACTGCTTCTCCTTTCAGGACCCATCACTGCTAAAACCTGAAACAATTAGGCTGCCTAGAGCTCCAGAATCAAATTCACTATAACCAACTCACCATTGCCCACAAGACCCTCTACCAACCCACAAATACCCCAATTCTTTCCAGCCTCATTACCCAATATAAAAACCTCAAAACATTAAGATCATCTAATAAACTACTTGTATCAACATGTAAATCAAAAAACATGGCAGGAGATGCCTTGTTCTCTAATGCAGTGGGAAAAAAAACTGGAACCAACTCCCTTATGAACTTACATCACTGTCTTCTTATACACTTTTAAAGCACAATCTTAAACTCTGTTTGAAAACCCATTGGTTATGTCCCTGTACAAATCCAGACTAATCCTATCTGGCTCCCTTCTTTCTCTTGCTATAGACCTTATATCTGCTCTGACATTTGTCAGTATCCACCTATTACATATCCTTTACAAAGACATATCTTACCCTTTACAGCTTATTTAACTTGTATAGCCAAGTCTTTTGTAAATACAGTATAAAATACCTAATCTAATGCTTCCAACAAATTCTGTACAAACTGTGCAAGTTGGTTTTTTTTGCAATTGCTGAAACTTTAACTATGTATCTGTACCACAACTTGTTACCTAAATTTATGTTGAAACTGTGTAAATTTTTGAACTGTTGAAACCTTAAGTTTGTATCTATATAAATAACCTTTACCTGAATAGTTGTACTAATGTAACTTCCTGGAGCTTATCTCCCCGGGACTCTATTGAAAATGGACATGCATCCAGTTAGACCATCCCGTTCAACAAATGTAAAATAAAATAAAATAAATACCTTGGTGTACATTGCTGCTTGGAATTGGTGACTAGCAGCTGACTGTGACACTCCTACAGCATCTCCCATATGTCTTTGGAATGTCCCAGATGCCAGCACACCTAGGCTCAGACAGACTTTTGTGTCAAGAAATATGGGGTTGCCTTGCAATGTACACAAAGGTATATGGGGGACACATGTTGCACACAGCCTGCACCAACTGTCTAAGGGGTACCTGTGAATGATTTCTTGATCTGGCAGTTGGCTTAGTCTGCCTCTTGGTCTAGCTGGCTGCCTTCTAGGACACACATCAAGACCCTCTCCATGGCTTACTGTACCACAGCTTGTTGCAGTTCATTCACTGCAGGTAGCATTTTTTTCAGTATTGTTATGGATTCTGTAATTCTGCGGTAACAGCTTTGTTTCCTTGCATTGCAGTATGGCATTCACAGAAGATTTCGGAAACAGAGTTGGCATTGAACTTTGTCGTATTTAAGTTGTGTTGGGCATGCACAATGTGTTTTAGAATCTGCTAAGCATAAGCAGGAATCTGTAATTATTCTACACTTAATAAATAAGTACGTAGACTAATTGTGGCATGTCTTCTGAAATCACATCCTCAGCTGACGGGCTGAAGTCTTCTTTCGGTGTGTTGCACTGTCCGCAACTAGCTTTTTAAATCCGGCTTGCACAGTAAAACACTAAAACATTTTTATGAGGGTGTGGCAGTATTGAGTCTGGTACTGATACATCATTGTGAGATCATCAGAGCTGTGTGTAGTGTGAATGCCTAAAAAACCTATGTATTAGTTTGAAGGAAAACTCTGTAGGTGAGCTGGGCTTCCTTACAGGTTCTATAAGGTTTTGTTTTGCTACAATTACTCTAATACCAGCCTGCTGATTATAGCATTTGTTTCATTACTTTTATTTTCTATTTCTGAGTTAGGGGCTACTCTAAGAGATGTGATTCTGTTATGCCTAACCTGTCTTTTTAAACATAATCATTTGACTTCATAGTAGTTTGTTTATAACACATCACCTTGTTAACAAATTATTTTTGATGAAGGTGTATTATTACTATTTGTGAAGACGAAAGTGCATGTGTTGTTCAGTATAATTAAAACTGTTAAAATGAACTCTTGCATCTGTTTTTTCTTTGTTTAGCAGACCTTATTGTGCAACTTGTTCTTTTTGGTAATTGGTGTTTATTATTCATGCACAAATTCTTAAGTTTTTACTTTTAATTTTAACCGGGTAATGTCCTGATCACAAGGTCCATTTTCAGGTATTGCCCAGATGTCTAGCAAATGAACACAGAATATATTTAGTCACTGTTCATATAAGTTGAAATAATCACACATCACTCAGCAGTAATTGTATGTCTGATAAATAGGAACATACATGACAACTCTGAGATTCTTTGAACAGAGGAGAATATCTGAAAAGCAAAATGCACTGGGTAAATAAAAGTATACAAACAAAATGGTAGCATTTATCACATATAAAATAAAATGCAAAGGAGTATCTGAAATGACTACACTCAGGAGAAACTGCAACATGTTTACATACTTCCATGTGCTAATTTAGCATTTAATCTCTGGTGAGTATAATGATAGGAAGGAAAATTTGGCCATTTTATTGGGGAACTTCTACTGTTTTCGATGGGTGCTGTGGGAAATTTTACATCTATCTAAGCTACCACCAACTCAAGCAGATGGGGTCACCATATAACACCTCATCCGAAGGATGACACACTCAGAAGTGCAGCTCCCCCGTCCCTGGTGTGGGAATAGAACCCACAACCTTCTTCAACAAAAGTGAGTCCGCTACCTGTTTTGCCATTGAAAGTCTGATTGATACTGTTGATGCAATATTTGTATTCATAACTTCAGTAGTTATTAGAGAGCTGTATAATACTGAAATACTAAAAAGAAGGGGCAGTGGATTGGGAAAGGAAATAAAAAAAGGTTAGGTATAGTGATTGGACAGGGAAGTAATTATAATCATTTATAAAAGGTTTTAGCAGAGTTGAGTAGTGTGTAGCTAGGATGGAAAAAAAACAAAAAGTTTGGGTGCTAAAATGCTATATATTGGAGACAGGTCATTGGCAGTAATGTAAGCACAGGTATTATGATTACTGTTATGGAATTAGCTGGATGTATTGCTAATGTAAGGATGGCAAAGAAGGAGGTCCTTTGAGGGTAGATACTGACAACTATAAGCACATTTGTGCCTCACTGTGATTAGTTCAGAAGGAAACACTGGCATTAAAGGTTTTAATAGATTTAGGCTGAATACCTCTCAGCTGTACAGATTTTCACACAATGTTCAGATTTTTGCCTCATATTTTTGGTCTGTTTTCATAAAATTGTGGTTTTCTGGCACATTAGTGGCAAATCATTAAACACTAACGTTAGAAAATAATGACAGGCATTTGAGTTTCAGACTTCATACCCTTCAGAAAATTCATGCTAATGCAAAACCTGTTATTCTATCAACTTTCTAAGTTTGTAAGAGCAATATTTAAAAATTGTCCCTATTTGTGGGCCTTTGCCCCACTTTTATATATGGCTTTGTACAGATTTCTTGCTCTAAGAGGTTGAGAGGTATGATGAAGTGTGTTTCCTATAACTGCTTTAGTGAGATATGTCTTGAAGATCTCAGAGCATGTGATACTTTTATCTTCTTGCCTCTGTAGCCTATTATTAATATTTTTCTTTTGTCTGGCTTCCTTCCTTAACCCTGGAAACCCTCAACAGTCATTGATTTACTCAAACAAACGCTGTCTTAACAGATGGACTCGTACAGATCTGATATCGCTATCACTATTCATTAAGAGTTCTGAAGACAGGGTTCCAAGATGACTGCACAGTGAGTAACAGCTTGTTTTTAGCTCTCCCAGTGTGAAATCAGAAACTTAGCAGAGAAGGCCAGTAGACTTGTGTTTATGGGTGAATTTCAGTAACTGCCTAGTAAGTACACTGCCTGGATGCCAAGAATAAAGAAATACAGAAGACCTGGAAAAAAATCAGCTACAAAAAGTGAGGAAGAAGCACTAAGGAAAGTTTTGCAGCTGCTCAGCAAAAAGTAATGCAACCTTCAGACATGACTTCCAATAACCTACAGGATGATATAAGACAACTGCACACAGAAGAAAAAAACATAAATTCCACGAAAAGGAACACCACTAAAAAGGACAGAATCTTCTTCTACTTTCTTTTCCCGGTTAGGGGTCGCCAAGGCAGATCACCTGCCCGCTCATGATTGGCAGTGGAGTTTTACAGTGTCAAGTTGCCAGCCCGGCGCCCAACCTTCCATGGAAGGCACACACATGCACGCACTCATAAGTTCTTTAATTAACACACTTCTGGTACCTCAGCCTTTTGCCTTGTAATGGAACATTTTTCAAACGCAGTTCTGTTCCTATAAATACCCCCAGTCCCAATTAACTAATTAACTGATTAGCAAATTAACTATTTTATTGACAAATACTCATAGACTTTTAAGCTATTGCACTTTTCCATGTAACCAAAATGACATTAAACATTTAGTTAATAATAACAATTTTAAATACATTTTTAAACATTTTAAATGCATTATATGATTAAATAGATTGTTTAAATACATTTTAAATATGCGTCGTTATTGGCTGATGGTAAAGGAGGTAACTATGTTTTATGACTTGAGACTGCTTGAGAAATATGTCTTGCTTAATGTTACTCTGAGGGGCCTCCGCATTGGCTGTTTACTGGCTGGGGATTTCATTGAAGACAAGAGTGATCTCCTTGCTGAATGGAGGCAGGCCTCACTGGAGTGTATGTTTGCTTGGTTACGTATACTGATCAAAAGCTGCGGGGGGAGATTACTTTATTACAGAATACTTTATTAAGTGAAATCTCCCCCCAAAGGTATAAAAAACTTTTTGAAGACATAAATGCAAGTGTTCAAAAAGCTAAGGCCAATGTCGCTGAATAAAAAAGAAAAAAACTGTCTCGGGACATAAATGATTTTGAGAAGAATTTGGTTTATACCCGTTCACGCAGGGAACGCACGAATAGCTTGAGAGCAGGCAAACGGACTGCATTTGGCATCCGTGACTCATCTGCATTTTCTGGGGAGCAACGTTTTGGAAGGAAAAGCGTTTCCTTTAAGGAAATATGTTCAGAAGATTCTTCTCAACCAAAAAACGCTATGAGAGGGCAGCAACCAGTCCAGCAGCAAGCATAACCGAAGGGGGTACATGGGAAGAACAACAAACTGAAGTAAGACTATATACTCTTGATCCTGCTGCATTTAACAAACACTTGAACCATGTTACTTTTTCAGAAGATATCACAGCAAACCATGATAATGTTGATTTAATTTCTAAAGTATGTGGGAATGTTTATTGTTGTGGGGAGAAAATGAATTGAAAATTGTTAACAAGTGCAAATATATCTGAGGATGCTGAGAAAGTACTTTTAAAGGAGGCAAAATTTATTCCTACTAGAATTCCGACTGTTGCTGACATAATTTTGGATGTAAAAAAGTTTTGCCATAAACAAAATTTGAAGCTATTTTTTCATGCAAAACAGAGTATGGTGGTTACTAAGGTAGAGAATGTAAATGTAATGAAAACAAGTGATGTATCTTCTGATGAAGATGGTTTGTTTAATTTAAGCATTCATGACACTGAAGTGTTTTAACAATGTGTGGAACTTGGTGATGGGAATGTGGGTGATTATGCGGAGTCCAATGTTGAACTAGAACCTTTTTTTACTGGATATGGATACCTTGACATGCCCAAGTTAGTTTCTGACAGTACTTTCATGCCCCCTAGATCGAGCAGTGTCATTAACGTGTTTGAAAATTTGGTATGTAAAAAAGCAGAGAATTGTTTTGGTAATTTTGTATGGACATTTTGTTCTTATAATCTTAACAAAGGGGAGTTGCAGTCATTGCAGGAATTAAGGTCCAATATGGATAAAGTCATTTATAAAGTGGCTGATAGGGGGGGTAATTGGGTGGTGATGAGTATTGGCCAATATGATGAAATGGTGTTAAAAATATTGTAAGAAGATGATTATTATGACAAGTTACAATACAATCCCATCCAAAGATTTTCACTAGAATTAAATGAGATTTTGGAAAGTGGGGAAAGGCTTGTTTTTTTGAAGAGTAAAGATGTGAAATAGTTGATTGTCAAGACACTCAGGCATCCTTTTATGTATGACATCCCCAAGATCCATAAAGATTTGTCTAACCCCCCTGGCAGACCTATTATTTCAGGAATTGGGTCTTTTTGGAGAATGCTAATTTTTTTTTGATTTTTCATCTCAAAAGGCATTTAACTTTGATACATTCCCATATCAAAAATGATCAGGATGTATGTAAAGATTTGGTCAATTTTGAATGGAAAGAAAATTATTTTGTGGAAATGGTACATGGGTGTAGAATTAATGGGAAACTTTACAGGGCCAAGGAATTTTTAATTGTAACAGCTGTGGGGTGATTTATGTGATAGGTTGTGGATGTCACCCAACATGCTGGTACATTGGCCAAACAACTAGAAAGGCCAAGGTTCGAAATTTGGAACACTTAGGTGATGTCAGAAGGCACAAGCTAGAAGATCCAGTAGCCATGCATTTTTTGTCCAAACACAAGGGTTCAGATAGCAGTTTGTTTTTCAGTGTCTAGCATGACCCATTGGTAACAGGGGAAATTTTAAGAAAGAATTAAATAGACTAGAGAGCAGGTTAATTATTAATTTTCATACTTTGTTTCTTAATGAAATTAATTTAGAGAATAATTTGACTATTTGGAACAAGGAAGCAAGTATGTAATTGAAAATGCACTTTAAAAATGTATATGAAAAATAATGTATATGAAATGTATTTAAATACTGTATTTAATAAGCATATTTAAAATGTATTTAAAATGTATTTAATCAAATAATGCATTTAAAAATGTTTAAAATGTATTTAAAATTATTAACTAAATGTTTAATGTCATTTTGGTTACATGGAAAAGTGCAATAGCTCAAAAGTCAAAGAGTATTTGTGAATGAAATAGTTAATTTGCTAATCAGTTAATTAATTGGGACTGGGGGTATTCAGAATTGCATTTGAAAAATGTTCCATTAGAAGGTGAAAGGCTGAGGTACCAGAAGTGTGTTAATTAAAGAACTTATTCTGTCCTTTGAGTGGTGTTCCGTTTCGTGGAATTTATGTTTTTTATGAAGTTTTGTGGTCTGTTGGATGTGTATTGAAAACAACTGCATACAGACCTGGTTAAAATAAACAAACCACTGACAGAGTATATTAACACAAACAACAAAAGGCTGGAACAAATGGAAGAAGCTTTAAACATATATATTCAGATGAGATAATAAAGCTGCAAAAGTCAGAGGTCAAAATAAAAAAAGGCTGGCTGAATATGAGACTGCTCAGGAAGAGATGTTTAAAAAAATAATAGAATTAGAGGACAGAGCACGCAGGGGAAACTTGAGGTTTTCAGCTATACCAGAGAAGCTGGAAGGAACAGACTGCATTAAATTCATAAAAGCACAAATAAGCAGCTGGACTGGTATTCCAGAGCAGGATTTATTAGTTGAATGGGCACATCATGTGTATGCTCCAAATCTAGCGATAAGAAAGCAACCTAGACTTAATAGTAAGGATGCAATCCTACCAGCAGGAAGAATTGATTTTGTTAAAACTGTGTCATAAGGGCAAAATACTAAACGTAGGTGACAGCAGAGTGTTTGTGGAGAATGATTACTCATTGCACACCAGGCAAAAGAGAAGTAAATTCATCCCTCTATTCAGAGAATGCCGAGATGCAGGTGTGAAATTCAAACTGCTATGTCCAGCTGCCTTCAAGGTATTCTTCCATGGAGGGACAAAATCATTTTTTGATGAAGTGCATGCTGAGGAGGAAATACAGAAGTTTGTCTAACAAAAACTGAGCTGTGAAACAGAGGGAGATTCGGCTTCTCGCTCCTCTGGTAATAAAGGCCATAGAAATCTGGAAACATTGGACTTCTTCAAAATTTGTTTCCTGAGTGGGGGGCTCAAGTATATGCCCTACTTCATGTCATTAAGTAAAGAAAATGCCTTATTTTCTTAATAGTATTGTATCTGTGTTGCATGGTTTTCTTTGCATGCTATTTTTGGGTTTAATGGGGATTGTAAACAGGTGTTTTTATTTTTCTCCCCTCTTCTCATTTTCTTCTTGTGTAGTTTTGAGAAACATAGGTAATGGAATGATTACCAAAAAAGGGAGGGGGCATGACAGAGTTCAAATTGATGTCTTCCTTTTTCATTCTTGCATGGGAAAATAACTGATTAAGAATCTTTTTTTTAAAACAGAGAGCAAGTAAATGAAAAAAGAATACTAAATATTATAAGGTTGTTTTTCTAGTCCTTGCAAATATCTATACTAAGTAGCTTTTCTGCAGCTTGTCTCCATGGAGGCAGTCTGGTAAAGAGAAACTGGAGACAGTCTGGTGGAAGTTGACTGGCTGAAGGAAAAGAAAAAAAATAACAGAGAAACTGGCTAGGACATAATGTTCCCTGAAAACAATCAGGGGTTTTGCCAGGTGTGACAGCTTTAAAGGTAATACAAAACCAGTTAGACTTGAAGTAAACTTCTCTCAAGCTTTTTTTTTAAATGCATTGCGGATACTAACATAAACAGGTGCTTTTGTCTTTTTCTTGTTCACCCTTCTTCTCTCTTTTTCTTTGTCCAGTTTTGAAAAATGTAGACACTGCAGTGAAAAAAGAATGAAGAGGGGAGGAGATGAGGGGAGAGCACAAGGGTCTGGTTAACATAGTATGACAAAACAAAAATCAGTGTGCTTTTTCCCATGCTTGCATAGGGAAATGGCTAGGTAAAAACCATAGGCATTATCCAGTAACACGTTTATTACAAAGCATGCAAATGAAAAAGAATATTAAATACTGTCTTTCTTTCTGATAAACTGGGTACCCTTAGCTGTTCAGTGTCTAGTTTGCATATCACTAGAAGACAATTTGATAAAGAAAAATGGCTTGAAGAAAGTGTTTACTGAAAGCATTCAAGTGTTTTCTCAACTGGGAGAGTTGTATAGATATAAAAAATTAAATAGCATTTACTAATAGCACAGGCGGTACCACACATCTTAGCATGACTAACCCTTCTTTTTGGTTAATTTTAGCCTGTCTGTGTAGCTATCAACTTAGAACTTATGTTCTTATTAGGAAGCAAAAACTTCAATATTTGAAGATGTACATAGTTTTGTGTGTTATTGCAAAGTTTGTAGGTTTTAGGAGGGTTTTTTTGGGGGGTTGTTTGTTCTGTTTGAGGGTTTTCAAAAAAGCAAAATGTTATGTAAGATGTGACATAGGCGCAAATGGATATGACATGAAACAATTGTATAAAAGACCAAACTGCCAGACAGTATATACATATAACAAAAAAGTTGGAACCAGACATTTAGCAAAACAGCAGTTATATATAAAAGGTGGCAATAATAACTATATAAGAAAATGATGCTTTCTGTAATGTCTTTCAGTCTAAATGGTCTTACAGATAAAAATAAAAAAGAGTAATGAACTATATTAAAAATGTAGAGTGCAAATAGCTATGCTACAGGTAGGGTTGCCAGCTTTCTTTGTAGCTAAAACCGGACTAAGGTCACGCCCCTTGCATCACTCATAACCCCACCCATTCCCACCCCTCTCCCATCAATGCCGCACCCATTTTGTGACATCACAGTGACATCAGCTGATGGGCACGCCCCTTTTCTGTTCCGGATGCCTGCTTTTAGCCAATTTCTCGCCAGTTGCCATAAACACTGTTCAAAACTCTCAGTGTGCATACTGTCTTCTGCTTTACTTCTACAGTCATTACAGATATTTGGATTTAATTTAAAACATTAATTTCAAATTTTATAGCACAAACCACTGATGCACATTTGCTAAACAAAGCAATACAGTCTCACAATGAAAACAGACTTAGCATTAAAACTACTCTGCCTTTAAATCTCACATTCACCGAAACAGCATTGCTCATTGTTTTCCCAAGTTTAGGATGATAACATTTTAAAATGTTCTAAGAAATGACAGTACTAACAACAATCATATCTTACATGGCAATGGCATTAAAACTTCTCTACTCTTGAAACTCACATCCATTGAAACAGCATTGAAACTCACATCCATTGAAACAGCATTGAAACCCACACCACACCACATCCAAAGAAAATGCATGGCCATGAGTGGATAAAGATTACCTTTGGTCTGTTTTCAAATCATAGGCCCCTTGGACACAAAACAAGAAACATTCATGTGTTCTTTTCTTTGATGCACCTTCCTGACTTTATTAAATTATATTCCTTGTATAATACAGCGCATTTTAAATTTAGTGTTTGAACATTTTACAGTTAGAGCAACGTGCCACTATGCCAAATCAGCAGGTTCCTCAAAAATAGGAAGACTGAAACTTAATGGCTATCATTTAGTGAATTTCTCATAGCTGTCAACCTCTTAGCACAAAAAACCTGGACAAACAAAGCCAATAATGGGGGAATACAAATTCAGTACTTTTCACTATAGCTCTCAATTCTTAGCACCAAAAACCTGGGCAAAGCTAAGTGGTAGTGATATTAGCAATACCGGGTAATTAGCCTCATTAATTCATCTATAAAAAGAAATTCAGGGCAAGACTCATGGTCCTCAAAGGTAGCCAACCTAGAAGAGATGCTCCATTTAGCTCCTTGAACAATAATCACTAAATTAAAGCCCCTAGACACTTTGGGGACTCCTCACTACGTGTGAATTTCAAACTTCTATCCACTAATAACACTGGCCTAAACTTGAAACCAGACTATCGAATCAGAAGGAAAATGTCGAAGAAAATGATAATATGGAAACACAGACCATTAAAACCAAGCTATCTGCAATAGCCTCCCCAGAAAAACAGATAGTAACCAAGAAACAAAAAATACATAAGCAACAAGAAGTAATTAAAAGCAACAGAAAACTGACTCAAACATTCACTTCGATGAACTTAAAGAAGCCTTATTGCCACTGCAATCAGCGGTGCAATGTTTTTCCGAACAACTAGCTAGCTTTGGTAACAAAATTAAACAGTGGAGCGTATGGATAACATTGAGAGCATAAACAAGAACAATGAACACCAGATAGCTCTATTAAAAGAGGAAATGAACGCCAAAAACTCTGTCCTGATAGATTTCCAACAGAAGCTTACCGATTTGGAAGTGAGAAATCGGCGCAATAATATTTTAATAAGAGGAGTACCAGAATCCTATGAGCAGGCCCATTTGAATGAAATAGTCTTGCAAATTTTTGAGCACATACTCCAAACTGACACAAACGCGAGTGGAATGATCATAGAGAGGGCTCACCGGCTTTATACAAAACAGAATGCTGACACTCCAAGGCAAATTTTTAGGATGTACAAAAAGTGTTGTTGTCAGTGTCCAAAAAAACAAAAGCACATTATTTGGGTCATAAAATTACTATATCACAGGACTGTCCGATGACTATAAAAGAAAAGTGCCAAAAACTCACACCTTACTGTGTAGTCAGTTAAGGAAACAACTTCCATCCTCAATAGCAAACTTCTTTCCTCCCCTCGACAGCCAGAGGCAGAATGTACCACAAAAAACGGAGGTCGATTACTTCAAGAAAACTTCATAACTGGCCTAAAATGAAGGTAAAACCCTATATACTGAGTTTCACCAAAACATAATATATACCATTGCATTCTGAAAATGCTGCCCTTCCCCTGTTTGAAATGCTGGCTTCTGCTTCAACACCGGAAGTGAGCTCCTTGAGCTCAGTTCCGACAGGCTGGTAGACCTGAGGGACCTGATGTCATTGCGCACGTGATGACATCAGTATCAGTGCCGTGAAATTTAAAAAGTCCGGTTTTGAATTAAAATTGTAACCGGACAATTTGTCAGAAAACCGGACAGTCCGGTCAAAAACCGGACAGCTGGCAACCCTAGCTACAGGAAACACACCTGGAAAGAGCTGAACTTGTGAATTTGATAGAGAAAGTTTTTCAGGATGGGTATTCAGCAGAATACTTGGGGCAAAGGAAAAGAGGAGTACTTATTTTAATTGCAAGAGGCGTTTCTTGGTGATAGAAGAGGGAAAAAAAGATAATAATGGAAGATACATAGTACTGAGGGGCTACTGGCTAGGGAGGAGGATTACACTGGCATGCATTTACATTCTCCCTAAAACTGCTATAATGGAGCTTAAGAAATTTTTGGGAGAAATAATCAGATTTCAGCAAGGAATATTACTTATAGGTGGAGACTGGAATTTGGTTTGCAACAGTGAAGAAGTGGCTGGGGGGGGCCTAAAAGGGATAAAATAACAAGGGAGGGTAGATTTTTGAAAAAAAAATTATGAGCATGTTTGGCATGAAAGATGTGAATTCAGTACTAAGAGTGAATGTACATATTACTCACTGAGATACAAAAACTGGGCTAGGCTAGATAGATTTTATATCTCACAGGAATATGTGCATTTAATTGAAGATCTTGAAACACTCAATAACAATTTCAGATCATGCACCAATAATAACTAAAATAAAAATGCAAGGTAATGAAATGAAAATGAGACACGGGTGCTTCCCCACCTACAGGTTGAAAAGAGAGGAATTTAAGGAATGGGTTGTGGACTTATTTCAGAAGCTACTAGAGAAGACAAATTTGTCTTCTGAAAACATAGCTAAGGAGTGGGATAAAATTAAAGTGGAGTTTAAAACTAGGGTGGAAATAAAAGAAATGGAGATATGGCTAAACAGTAACAAGAATTATTTAGAGGGATTGACAAATGTTAAAGTATTGCAAAATAGGGGAAATCTCTCAGAACAAGAAAAGGAGCAACTGCAGAATGCTAAACAGATAATAAGGGATTACCTTGATAATATGCTGTTAAGCAACTGTTTTTTAATAATAAGTCTAGAGCACAAAAATTTTAGCACAACTCAGGCAACATTTTGCAAGCTGGGAGCCATTATTAACTCCCCAAGTGATGTAGACATCCTACAGATAGGCCTCACTGAGACCACCGACTGGTGTCGAAACCATGGCCTTAAGCTTAATGCCAAAAAATGCGTCGTCATTCCCTTTGGGAAAAACTAAGTTCCCACTAATTACCACATTGATGGTAACCCACTGAACACTGAAGGTGTTATAAGAGATCTGGGGACACAGGTTGACAGCAACCTCTCCTTCAACCACCCCATTGTCACTGTGTCAGAAAGTCCTTCTATGTGGCACATCTGATTACCAAGGGTTTTGCATCCAGGAAGAAAGAGGTCATCATCTCTCTCTACTCTTCCCTCATTAGACCAGTCATCAGGTATACTATCCCATTTGGTATGTACCTCACTAAACACCTGCAACAGCTGGAAAGGCCACAAAAGTACCTCACGAAGAGGATCCTAGGCCTTAAACACATACCCTACATGGACAGACTCAAAAAACTCTAGTTTTTCTGTCTCATATCATATATTAAAAGGCAATCTCTGCTTGACTTACAAAGCCATGTCTAACCCAGCCCTGTTAGAAATGTTACACCTAAAGAAATCCCAATCCCTCCACACCACATGGTCCAGGGACCTCAACCTCATTACCACAATCAACAGAACATGCTGGAGGGACAGATTCATAACTCAGAGACTGCCCATGCTCTGGAACAGACTTCCCATACATATCAAGCAGAGCACTTCAATGGCCCTTTTCAAGAGAAATCTTGATGAGTGGATAGGAAATAGACAGTTCACCCCGGGGATCACTCCAGTGGCTCTGCTTGATAGAGACACCGGGAACTAAGGACGGCATGATGCCAGAGCACTTCTGTGGGCTAGGCTTGTAAAGGCTTCCGGGCCATTGACCTAGTACACACCTATGAACCTATGAAAAAAAGTGGAAAGGGCTGACACCAAGCTTAGGGAGCATATAACAAGGAAGATAACAAGAGATCCTGTAGAAGTATTAGAAATATTTCGGAAATTTTATGAAAATTTGTATAAAGCAGAGAAATATGGCAATCAAGAAAAGGTACAAATGGAAATGTTTATGGAAGAATTAAATATGCCAAAGGTAGAGGTAGATGAGGCTCAATTACTAACAGTTAGAATATGAAGGGATGAGATAAAAATGGCTATGTATAACCAATCTACAGGAAAGTCCCCAGGAATAGATGGTATTCCTGTGGAAGTTTGGAAGTTAGGAGGGAAAAAAATGATAAAGATCTGGAAGGTTTTGTTTAACAGTATTTGAAGAGGAGGAGAAGTTCCAGCATCCTGGAAGAAGGCGGTGGTAATGGTAATGCCTAAAGAGGGTAAAGATCCATTGGATCCGGCTTCATACAGGCCCTTTTCATTACTAAACCATGATTATAAACTGTTTATGTCTATAATGGCTAAAAGAATGGCAAAAGTGATACCAAAATTGATAGATATGGATCAGTGTGGTTTTGTGGAGGGGAGGCAAACATTTGACAATATCAACAGAACTTTGAATGTAAGAAAGTATCACTTTTATTGGTGGATCTTTTTGCAGAGAAAGCATTTGACAGAGTAGACTGGGACTTCATGAGGAGGGCAATGGAAGCATTTACTTTCACTGATACAATTATAATGTTGATTAGAAGAATATATGAGGGATCGGAGGCACAAATTAAAGTGGGTGGGGTCCTCTCCGATAATTTTTGCTTGAGTAGAGGAACCAGGCAGGGTTGTCCACTTTCCCCTTTGTTGTTTGCATTATATTTAGAACCACTGGCAAAGAAAATAAGGGACTCAGACATTCAAGGATATAATTGGTATGGTAGTCAGGAAAAGCTGGTTCTATTTGCAGATGATATTATTCTATATATGACAAAACCAGAAAGGGACATTACAGTGTTGTGGAACATTTTAAGACAATTTAAAATCTTTTCAGGGTACAAAATTAATGAAGCTAAAACAAGGGCAGTAGCGGTAAATTATGTACCCAGACACAAATTGGTCCAACAATATCCATATTTATGGGGACAAGATAAAATGAAGTATTTAGGAGTACAGATTAGAAATGACTCTGTGGTGGCAGCTAAGGATATGTGGGAAGAGGCTAAACAGAAGATAATACAAAAATTGAGAAATTGGAAGTTTTGTTATATGGATATGGATACTAAGGTACAAGGCATTAAAATGTTTTTAATTTCTTTAGTCTTATACACAGGTCAGGCATACTTTTATCAATCGGAGGAGAAATTGTGGACAGCAATTACAAAAGAATTGAAGGATTTTATCTGGGAAGGGAAGACAGCAAGGGTCAAGTGGAATAAGCTGATTCTACCAATAGAACAAAGTGGACTAGGATTACCTAATTTGAGGGGGTATTTTAGAGCAACACAGTTAAGGCTCTTATACAGAGCACAGGCAGAAAACTATAATTCAAGGTAGAAAAGGATGATGATGACGCAGGGAGGAAGCTCAAGAAATAAGGAGAAATTGGGATTTTGGATGTAGACTCTTAAGGAGAACAACCAAAATCATACAGAGTATTATATTCATTAAATAGCAGGTAGTATTCTAAGAACCAAACCAGTACGAGAATGGAGAAAAGAGATTTTGCTGGTAGGGTTGACTGTGGTCAGGGATACAAATAATAGGCAAGAGGGAGCTGGAATTTATTGGAGAAAATTGGCAAAGGAACCAATGTATTGGGAACAAATAACTAGAAAGGGAAAGGTAATAGAATGGGAAGCGGCCAAAATTTTATTTGAACTGCAGGTTAGAGATTGCCTTCCCTATCAAGGATTGTTATCAGAGCATAGGCAAAGGGAAAGAAATAGGGGGCTCCTAAATAAAAGACCAGCACTGGTAGAGTTTTTAATAGAATGTAGAACAGAAGGTGCTGTTAAAAAAGGAATAATTAGTAAAGCATATAAAATACTGCATGATAATTACAAGAATCAATCAGAGGAGCTTAGAAAGGATTGGGAAGAGAGATTGGATAAGCAATTCACAAAGAGACAATGTGGGGATATATGTATATCTCCCGAATATGCAACAAAGTCTAGAAGATTTAGGATCTTTACTTGGAAATGTTCACATAGGTATTTTTATACCCCAAGTAGACTCCAAAGAATTTTTCTTCAGGTGAATAGCAAATGCTGGAGGTGTGATGGGCAAGAAAGAGGTAGATGGGAACATATTTTATTGAGGTGTGATGAGTTAGCAGACTTTTGTGATTCCCTGTAGGCTGCTCTGTCAGAGATGCTGGGTAGGCAGATTGGACTGACTGGGGAGATGATTTTTTTGAGTTATGCTACAGAATCAGAGTTGCCTAGACATAATAAAGCCTTGCTGAGTCTAATTATGGTGGCTGACAAAAAAGCAATTACTAGAAAATGGAAATCAAAGTCTAGACCAACTCTCCTAGAAGTAGTGAATATCATAACCGAAATAAAACAACTGGAATTTGGATCTTTAGAAAAGGGAAGGAGCAAACTACATAGAAAAAATGGGAATTGTGAGAAAAGTATATGCAGAGCAGGAATGAGGTTTAAGAGGCAGAATTTGAATGAGCTATATAATGCTTAACTGCCAATGGTTAGAATGTTTATAAGTGATTAGGAATGTTTACAACTACAGTTGTTTCAATGGTGTCTGTGATGTAAGCTGTTTACAACTAAAGTGATTTCATTTTGTATGTTTTTCATTTATATAAATGTAAGATTGGTTTTGTCACACGTAGAAATTTAGTAAAGATATTGGGGGAAAAAAGGGTTCTGATGACAGGAGTGTGTTCATAGCTTAAAATATTATTTTGACAGCCATTGTCTTCTTAGCTATTATAAATGTGGTTTTCACAAGGGATGTTGCATCTTAAAGATCAAGTGCAAATGGCCAATTTGCATTATGCACAAAATACATCATTTTGGTCATTATGCTCTCTTACCTTGACCACAATGCTGCCCTTTATGTGTGAACTTACCTGCAATTTAAGATTACATAAAAAAATAAAAATTAAAGACATGCCATGTCCCCGCAGAAGTTTCTTTTCAGTAGTCAACCACAAAACAGGAAGCAAGTGTCTTGCATGGAGCTCTAAAGTCAATGAGTGGAGTGCTGTGAAGGGAAGCAAGGAGTTTTTTATTCTTAATTTGCATCTGTTGGTCTTAAGTAGTACTGAAGCATTTTTAAAGTATTGGCTGTGGTTTATGGATATTACTATTAACAATGTCTTCTGAGAGAGACTATTCAGAAGATGAAGCCTTTTCACACTCAGTTTGTATTCATGAGTAGAGCCTTAAGCTATTGAACCCGGAGAAAATGTACTGGTTACTGAGGAACCCATTTCTGAGCACTCCAAGTCAGAGGGAGAGGCATTTGTTGAGGAGACTGGTGGACCAGTAAATGAAGTCAGTCAATGATAAGTCAATATCTGTGAATTTTAAGAAATGCAAGTCATATTTTTACACGTGTCTTTTGTCAACAAACAGACCACTTCTTGATAGCAAGGTGGAATGATTTATAGCTTGCAAATACTTCCAAACCTTAAATTATGTTAGTTCAAAGTAGCATATATCCCTATCTCTATCTGTGTGTGTGTGTGTGTGTGTGTGTGTGTGTGTGTGTGTGTGTGTGTGTGTGTGTGTGTGTGTATATATATATATATATATATATATATATATATATATATATATATATATGGGTCTACTACTAATGCCCGAAACGACGATTCCCCGACGGAAAACTCACCGACGCCAGATGACCGACAGGTAAGTGTACCGACAGGGTGATTTGCCGACAGCGGAAAGACCGACAAGGGAATGTGCGATCGCGACGCGTAAGTGTGCGATGGTGACGGAGTTAAAGCGGTCAGGTAAGTGCTCGAGATTGTGGGATGTCGGGTTAGGCTGTGGGAAAGGTGAGTGTGTGTTCGTGTCGGAGGTATGGTTCGGGTAAGGTAAGTGTGTGCTAGTGAGGGACTGTAGTTTAGGGACGGGTTAAGTGAGTTAGGGTTAGGGTGCAGGTAGGTGAAGTGTGCGTAGTGTCGGAGCTTGGGCTAGGGTGGGTTAAGTGAGTTAGGGTTAGGTGCAGGTAGGTGAAGTGTGCGTTAGTGTCGGAGCTTGGGCTAGGTGGGTTAAGTGAGTTAGGGTTAGGGTGCAGGTAGGTGATGTGCGCTAGTGTCGGAGCTTGGGGTAGGGGTGGGTTAAGTGAGTTAGGGTTAGGGTGCAGGTAGGTGAAGTGTGCGATAGTGTCGGACCTTAGGGTTAGGGTTTGGGTCAGGGCTAGTGTGTATGCTATGTAGTGTCGCGTGTTGTTTACGTTCCGTGTGTCGGTGTAATGGTGTTCGGTGTAATGGTGTTCGGTGTTTTGCGTTGTCGGGTTTGTGTGATGTCGGTCATCTGGCGTCGGTGAGTTTTCCGTCGGGGAATCGTCGTGTCGGTAATTAGTAGTATACCCATATATGGATATATATATATATATATATATATATATATATATATATATATATATATATATATATAAATGTAAATATTATATGCATGCTATGTATCCTAACCTTGGACCTACAAATCATGGTAGTGTACTTATAAAAGGGGGTCCACATCAGTCACATTGACCTACATGAAGTCCATCTCACCCAGACGTCTGTAGACTGAGAACTGCTTCTAGGACTGCACCTAATGTGGTCCTTGCATCAAGCGTGAATGCATTGCCCCCTTGGGAGGGAGGTGGTATAGTGTGCAGGGAGAACTGACTTTAGGTAATATCTTCTTCTGAGTGCTCTAATTTATAGCAAAGAATATGCTACTCAATGACCAGACTGGTTTCCCTAAAAGTAAGGACTGTTTTTTTCACAACATCCATGGTGCAGTGTTTATAACACCGACACAAAAAGAAACAAAGAGATTGCCAAACATATTGCTGAAGAATATGCATTTTTTTCTGTTTTCAGCTTTGGACTACCTTTCAAATTTCCTCTGTACGTTGTTGAACCAATAGCAAATGGTTTGTGTATTTTGAGGAGCACTGCCCTAGGAGTTTAATGTTAAAATAATGTAGACTGCATTCTATACTCTTACAGTATCCAAAGTACCCAGCTATGAACCTCTTTGTACCATCCATTTGAAGATCACGTGCCAAAAAACTGTAACTCTGGATATGCACTTTCTTGCTATCTCTGCTGGCAGTTTAGTGGGTATGTGCATCCTGAGGCAATGTACTACTTGTCTCATTGCTACTGACAACATGATAATTGTTAAGTGAATTGTTCTGTTATGTGAAAGCTGTAGTTACATGGTGTCACTGGAGGCAAGGCTCTTACATACAAGCATTTATAAGATGATACAGGTAGGCTTAAACACATACAGTGTACACCCACCACACATACTATGTAGCAGACACATAGACCCACGTATGTTGAAGCTCTTGTATGTGCAATCTGGTATCAGACTCTACCTCTACCCAGACGTTTACATGGTCCAACTCATGAATAAGGGTATTCCATCCAGGAACAAAGAGGTTATAACATCCCTGTACTCCTCCCTTATCAGACCTATTATTGAGTACAATTCCCCCTTCAGCATGTACCTTGCCAAGCACATGCAACAGTTGGAGAGACCACAGAGGTTTCCTGACCAGGAAAATCCAGTGTCTCAAACACCTAGCCTATACAGATAGGCTAAAAGCCCTGTCCCTCTACTTAGTCTCATACAGACTGCTCAGAGGTTACCTGTGTATAGCATACAAGGCCATTTCAGACCCAGCCTTGATGGAGCTGCTGCATATCCATAAGACAAACTCCACTCATGGAACCCACATGCAAGGCCTTAACCTGGTCTGTGACATTAATAGAACTTGCTGGCAGGATAGATTTGTGTCCCAAAGACTCCCTCATCTGTGGAATAGACTCCCTCTCCATGTCAAGCAGAGTACCTCTCTAGCCCTCTTTAAGTGGAACCTGGACGACTGGATAGGAAGCAGAAAATATACCCTTGGGATCCCACCTGTGCCCCTGATGGACAGGGGAAACAGGTGCTGACTTTGAGGGAACATGGGTGAAATTCTTAGCTAGGCTTATAAGGGCCTCTGGGCCAATAGACTAGTATCATTCTATGAACCTATGAATCTATGAAACTATGACAAGGATTAAGTAGCATTAGACCTTCTGCAGGGATAATTGCAAAGTATGAACTTATGGGCTTAGTTTTTTTTGTTTCATTAAAAGGGAGTACATTTGTCATCATGGAAGGGTATGGTTGACCTACCATGGTGCTTTGATGGGCATGGTTTGCACATACCCTCTCTAGGCTGTTGATTATTGGCTAAAACGTTGCCCGCACAGTATCTTTCTTACAAATTTCCAAATCTTCCAATATAGTAAAAAGAAAAACAAGAAAATTTAAGGGTTTAACTGCACATGGGCAGGAGTTTTCTTCACACAGTAGAATTTATGCATTTGGCTAGTTACTCAGACAAGGTCTAAAGTTACAGAGAGCAGCCTGGCAGTCCAGGGCCATGATGCCTTCCACAAATTTTGACCTGCCATTGCACACTAATGGACAAAAGTTGGAAGTGTCTCAATTTACATCCAACACACCCCAAGGCTTGCTCAACAGCATGTCTTAATTACCATAGGCAAAGTCCAATACCCTATCCCTGCAAGGTACAGGTCCCCCTTTATGACCCAGTAAGCCCATAAGACATATTTAAAAATCCTGGAGACACTCCTCCTGCAACCCACCACCATATTTATAGGTGACCTTGACTATATCCAGGACACAAATAATCTCAGAGAAGGCCTGACACACACCAATAAGTGGTGCCAGAGCCACAGAATAAACCTCAGAATTAAGAAATGCATAATAGTATCCATTGTGAAGATGGCTATCACTGGAAAATACCACGTCATTAGTACACTCTTAACACATAGTCAGTGGTCAGCATTTGGGGAATGCATGTAGAAAGTAATCTGTCCTTTGACCATCATGTGTCTGTAGTGGTAAGGAGTTCATTTGATGTTCAACAACTTATAAGTAAGGGTATGGCAGCCAGGTACACTGGTGCAATTGCTCTTTTCTACTCTATCCTAATCAGGCCAAACATTCAGCAAAATGGCCCCTTTGGAAATTTTATGATCAGGCATTTACAATAACTGTATAGTCCTACAGTGATTCCTGATGACCCCCTTGCACATCCACAACACAGGCAGCATCACAATGACCCGTTTTAGGGGCATAAACCTCATCTACAACAAAAAAGGACATGTTAAAGGGACAACAATATGTATCAGACGATACCCCTTCTGTATAGCTGGCTTCAGATTCACTGTGAGGTACAATGCTTCCACAACACAATTCAAGCGTTATTTGGGCCAGTGGCATTTTAGGCAATAGCCACAGTAGAAACTACCTCATTGATAACACACAACTAAGATTACACTTAATACTCAGGGATTTGGGGACATATCAAGATAGCAAACTGACTTTTGACTGACATGTGTCTAAGGTAGCAAGGAAATCATTTTATTTAGACTAACGCATAAGCAAAGGCATGGCATCTAGGTTTAAGGAAGTCTTTGTTCCGCTGTAGTCAGTCATCATAAGACCTATTGAGTGTAATGCCTCATTCGGTATCTACCAGACCAGGCACATGCAACAAGCGGAAAGTCTACCGAGGTTCCTCATAAAAAAAAAAAGTCTACAGAGGTTCCTCATTAAAAAAAAAAAAAAAAAAAAACAATAAAAAGAATACAGGGCATTTAACAAAGTGTCTTATGCAGATTGCCTAAAAGCCCTATGCTTATACTCTGTATCCTACAGACTGTTCAGAGGTGATCCATGCCTGGCATACAAAACATCCTTGGATCCTGCTAAGATGTACCTTTTGTTTATCAGCATAGTGAATAGCATCAGAAATAATCAATCTAGGAATTCAGATTTGCTCACAACATTACTAGGACATATTAGAGGGACAGGTATATATCTCAGAGAATTCCCAGTATCTGGGACATGTTTCCCATCCATATGGAGCAGAGCTACTCCCTAACCCTATTCAAGCCTAATCTGGACAAGTGGATAGGTAATCACAGATTTACCCCTGGAATACCATTTATCTCTATTATGGATAGAGGCAGCCTATAACTCATGCTCTAACTTACATATACTCCTTAGAACAACCCTCAAGACACAAAAACTTGTGAGATACCTTTGGCATGCATGGCTAGGCTTATAAATGGTCCAGTGGTCATTAGCCAACTATATTCTTATGAACAACCACAAGGAGGCAAGATGCCCACAAACACCATATACCAAACACAAACTAAGGCACCAAACACCAAGAGGTCAAAAAATGCACGAGACTGTGGATCAGGCAGGCATGAGTTTAATAACCATTAATGCACTACAACTCCTTGGCGTTTTCGTCCCCAAGGACTTTATCAGATGATATATGTCATAAGGTCGACACCATATGATCAAACTTTTAAAAGTTTGAAAAACTAATAAAAAAAGATAAACTACACAAATAACCTACCTGAACATTTTAAGCAGGGGGGGCAAGCCCCCCCCCCCGCTCTTTAAATATACCAACTATGAGATCGCACTACAGTGCAGAAAAGGGAAATCTTCCCATTCCACGCTGTACGAAGATCTCCGTTAAAATGTTCGAACTTTAAAATATTCGATCTTATAGTGTCGACAGTATGACAGTCGAACTTTTGAAAGTTCGATCATCGAATATACACCCTAATCCACCTATTCATATTCTGATGTTTGATTTCCTGCTGCCCAAATGCTAGGTGCATGTGTGGAAACTGAGATGATGGCAATATCTGCTCCGAACTCCTGCTGCCGGTCCTCTCAGGTTGTCAGACAGACATCTGCAAACTCATCATTGATTGACCGCATTACTGATCTGGGAGACTTCTGTAATGTGTGCCTAGATAAGGATGTGTTATTGTCATCCTTATGGAATACATTGAGGTAGATGGACCCATGGGAGATGAGCCTATGAACAAGTAAGCATGTCATTTCACACATTAGGTGTGTATAGCAGTGAAATAAATACTACAGTTTAGATTTTACAGGGGGGGGAATATTATTCACATTACCTATCAAGTGTCATGTACACTTTCTAATTGCAATTATGCTGTGGGAGCAGCAGGACTGTGGGATGGTTGATCACCACTGGTGTGGTGTAAAAGTAGTGGGCATAAATAACCTATTACGCTCAAGTTAGGGCTACGGTTATGCCTATTGTATTGCTCTGATGTATGTTGTTTTTGTTCCCAAGTACAACTTCAGTCATTGCAACCTGTAACTGGTAGTATCCCAGTTCAAGTATGTATTTCATTGAGGCTGCATTGTTTCATCCTACATCACTAGACATTATTCTTGCAATAACGTAACCTAACATGTGCCCTGTATCACCTACAGTAAATGCCCTGATTGTGGCACCCCTTAATCTGTGTCTAATGCACCATATTATGTATTTCCTGTAGTCTCATGCATTACATGGCCTGCAGATGCTTTGCTACTGGGTTTGGAATCACTTTGGTTGTGGGAAAAGACAAATTATGTTGTCATGTATAGCCGTTGAAATCGGTCACTGATTCCCTGCCTCATCTTTTTTTTTTTTTTTCAACCAACATCTTTATTAAATTTTCACATATGACATAGGTAATCTTACATTTATATAAATGGAAAACACACAAAATGACACCACTTTAGTTGCAAACATTATATATCACAGACACTATTGAAACAACTGTAGCT
The DNA here is from genome assembly GCF_019279795.1 of Protopterus annectens. Lineage (NCBI taxonomy): Eukaryota > Metazoa > Chordata > Ceratodontiformes > Protopteridae > Protopterus > Protopterus annectens. Next base: position 561,964,873 of record NC_056736.1, read on the forward strand.
GTAAACATTATACATAACTTATAATCTATCTAGTCATTGTCAATTAAGCATTATATAGCTCATTCAAATCCTGCCTCTTAAATCTCGTTCCTTCTTTGCATATATTGTCCCCACAATTCTCATTTTTTTTCCTATGTAGTTTGCCTTCCCTGCCTCATCTTATAATGGCTTCAAAGATGCAAGAGATGGGTTTAATGCATCTTTTCCAATCCATAATCAGTCAGGAAAGTACTTAATTGATGTGAGTCAGAAACTGAAAGGTATGTCTATGTCGACAGTAATAAAATAGCAGTTATAAAAATATACCAGACTACTGTCACTTTGCTCAGGAATATATTGATTACACCAGCAAAATGCCACATAGTTTCTGCCCTATGAAATAGGACTGAAACATCCCATGCCTGCAATTTGTGTTTTATGTCCTCAGCAGCAGGTACCTGACAAGGGCAGTGTGTGTGACACATCTCTTCACATGGGAGCAAATTCACTACCTGCAGTGTTTAATGGGCTATGCAGGCAGCAAGTGTTGCATGATCACACTGTTGTATACTGTACCCATTCATCACAGATAGGTTCATAGGTTCATACTAGGCTATCTGCCCTAGGGCATTTATAAGCCTAGCCAGAGTGTGTTTGGCTTTCGCCACCCATTTTTAATTAATTTTGCTATGCCCTTTTTTGAGGTTAGTATACTGTGCCTCTGTCTAACAGTGACACAGAAGTGAAACCTGGGGTAAACCTACGATCCTCCATCCACTCATCAAGATTCCTCTTGAAGAGAGTCAATGAGGGACTCTGCCTAACCTGGACTGGGATTTTATTCCAGAGTGAAGGGAGACTCTGGGTTATGAATCTGTCCCTCCAGCATATCCTATTTATGTCAGTGCTGAGGTTCAAGTCTCTCGAGCGCGTAGCTCGATGGGATTTGGATTTTCTGAGGTGCAGCATGTCCATTAATTCCGGGTTGGACATGGCTTTATACATCAGGCACAGATCGCCTCTGAGCAGGCGGTATGCCACTCAGCTTTGGCCGGCTAAGAACTTGGTTATATTCAACTGGACGTATAAGAGAATTTAAGTACCTTTATCTGCACTTTTTTTTTAAAAAAATACAGTATTTAATTTGATTTAAACTGTGTTGAAGGAATATTTAACTGAACTGGCAGTTTTAACTCTGCTGTTTGTTATTTGCTAGTAATTACAGGTGTGGGGGTAGCCACATTCTTTGATTTCCTGTCCTTGCCTTTTTAAGTGGTACAGTGTGACATATTTTCTGCTTAAAAACCTCAGCTTTGGCCGGCTAAGAACTTGGTTATATTCAACTGGACGTACAAGAGAATTTAAGTACCTTTATCTGCACTTTGAAAAAAAAAATACAGTATTTAATTTGATTTAAACTGTGTTGAAGGAATATTTAACTGAACTGGCAGTTTTAACTCTGCTGTTTGTTATTTGCTAGTAATTACAGGTGTGGGGGTAGCCACATTCTTTGATTTCCTGTCCTTGCCTTTTTAAGTGGTACAGTGTGACATATTTTCTGCTTAAAAACCTCAGCTTTGGCCGGCTAAGAACTTGGTTATATTCAACTGGACGTATAAGAGAATTTAAGTACCTTTATCTGCACTTTTTTAAAAAAAAATACAGTATTTAATTTGATTTAAACTGTGTTGAAGGAATATTTAACTGAACTGGCAGTTTTAACTCTGCTGTTTGTTATTTGCTAGTGAATACAGGTGTGGGGGTAGCCACATTCTTTGATTTCCTGTCCTTGCCTTTTTAAGTGGTACAGTGTGACATATTTTCTGCTTAAAAACCTCAGCTTTGGCTGGCTAAGAACTTGGTTATATTCAACTGGATGTATAAGAGAATTTAAGTACCTTTATCTGCACTTTTTAAAAAAAAATACAGTATTTAATTTGATTTAAACTGTGTTGAAGGAATATTTAACTGAACTGGCAGTTTTAACTCTGCTGTTTGTTATTTGCTAGTAATTACAGGTGTGGGGGTAGCCACATTCTTTGATTTCCTGTCCTTGCCTTTTTAAGTGGTACAGTGTGACATATTTTCTGCTTAAACACCTCAGCTTTGGCCGGCTAAGAACTTGGTTATATTCAACTGGACGTATAAGAGAATTTAAGTACCTTTATCTGCACTTTTTTTTAAAAAATACAGTATTTAATTTGATTTAAACTGTGTTGAAGGAATATTTAACTGAACTGGCTGTTTTAACTCTGCTGTTTGTTATTTGCTAGTAATTACAGGTGTGGGGGTAGCCACATTCTTTGATTTCCTGTCCTTGCCTTTTTAAGTGGTGCAGTGTGACATATTCTCTGCTTAAAAACCTCAGCTTTGGCCGGCTAAGAACTTGGTTATATTCAACTGGACATATAAGAGAATTTAAGTACCTTTATCTGCACTTTTTAAAAAAAAAATACAGTATTTAATTTGATTTAAACTGTGTTGAAGGAATATTTAACTGAACTGGCAGTTTTAACTCTGCTGTTTGTTATTTGCTAGTAATTACAGGTGTGGGGGTAGCCACATTTTTTGATTTCCTGTCCTTGCCTTTTTAAGTGGTACAGTGTGACATATTTTCTGCTTAAAAACCTCAGCTTTGGCCGGCTAAGAACTTGGTTATATTCAACTGGACATATAAGAGAATTTAAGTACCTTTATCTGCACTTTTTAAAAAAAAAATACAGTATTTAATTTGATTTAAACTGTGTTGAAGGAATATTTAACTGGCCTGGCAGTTTTAACTCTGCTGTTTGTTATTTGCTAGTAATTACAGGTGTGGGGGTAGCCACATTCTTTGATTTCCTGTCCTTGCCTTTTTAAGTAGTACAGTGTGACATATTTTCTGCTTAAAAACCTCAGCTTTGGCCGGCTAAGAACTTGGTTATATTGAACTGGACGTATAAGAGAATTTAAGTACCTTTATCTGCACTTTTTTTAAAGAAAAATACAGTATTTAATTTGATTTAAACTGTGTTGAAGGAATATTTAACTGAACCGGCAGTTTTAACTCTGCTGTTTGTTATTTGCTAGTAATTACAGGTGTGGGGGTAGCCACATTCTTTGATTTCCTGTCCTTGCCTTTTTAAGTGGTACAGTGTGACATATTTTCTACTTAAAAACCTCAGCTTTGGCTGACTAAGAACTTGGTTATATTCAACTGGATGTATAAGAGAATTTAAGTACCTTTATCTGCACTTTTTTAAAAAAAAAACACAGTATTTAATTTGATTTTAAACTGTGTTGAAGGAATATTTAACTGAACTGGCAGTTTTAACTCTGCTGTTTGTTATTTGCTAGTAATTACAGGTGTGGGGGTAGCCACATTCTTTGATTTCCTGTCCTTGCCTTTTTAAGTGGTGCAGTGTGACATATTTTCTGCTTAAAAACCTCAGCTTTGGCCGGCTAAGAACTTGGTTATATTCAACTGGATGTATAAGAGAATTTAAGTACCTTTATCTGCACTTTTTAAAAAAAATACAGTATTTAATTTGATTTAAACTGTGTTGAAGGAATATTTAACTGAACTGGCAGTTTTAACTCTGCTGTTTGTTATTTGCTAGTAATTACAGGTGTGGGGGTAGCCACATTCTTTGATTTCCTGTCCTTGCCTTTTTAAGTGGTACAGTGTGACATATTTTCTGCTTAAAAACCTCAGCTTTGGCCGGCTAAGAACTTGGTTATATTCAACTGGACAGTTATTCCCACCCACCCTCCCTGTTTTTGTTTTGGTGTTAATCTTAGTGGCCTTGAAACTGCCCGCACCTCAGCCTGCCTCTGGGCCCATCTCATTTGCTCACTCAACTGAGTGCAGTGAGATCATATTCTGATTTCAGGCACTCCTACTGTGTACAAAGACAGCATCTGGGAAACAGACAAAAAATAAATAAATAAATAAAGCTTATTTCCTGCCTTTCCTGTTAAGTGGTATAGACTATTTGTAGGCTTCTGAGCCCCCAAGCCCTTCTGTGTTTGAGGGAAGCCTTCTGGCTTGTTTTTTTTCTTATAGCTAGCCAGTTTTCTGGTTTCGGCACTCAAATCTGTTTCTTTGATCTCAGCACTTGTTCAGATTAAAAAAAAAGAAAAAAAAAATTTCATCTGCTTTTACTGTACTTGTGTTTCTACCTTCTTCATTTTACTTTTGCATCATCTTAAAAATACTCAGTTGTACTTATTACTGCTTTGTGTAACTCATTCTAAGCCTTTTGGTTTAAACACTTGGGCTTCGGACCAGTTGTTTTGCACTGAGAGGGTTTGTGGTCTGCACTGTTGTGGCAGAACAGGTAGCTTACATCCTTCTAGGTTGGGAACTGCTGATTGAGGGCTCAGTGTCTGTTATTCTAAAAGTGTATTAATTCTGGTTTAAGCACTTGGGCTTTCAGGCCAGTCATTTTACATTAAGAGGGTTCGTGGTCTGCACTCTTGTGGGAGGAGAGGCTGGACTCTGCCCTTCTGAGCTGGGAATTTCTGGTTAAAGGCTTATAGTGCATGCATATCTGAACTGCTTCTTACTGAAGTTGGTGCGCCTTGTTTGCTGTGGCATAGACTGGATTCGGGCCTGCTGGATCTAGCTTTGTTTGTATAACTTGAGCACTAATCCAGACATTCTCTAAAGTATTCAATTGTATTTATTACTGCTTGGTTGTAACTTGATTAAAGTGTAGCTATCATTCTAAGTCTTTTGGATTAAGCACTTGGGCTTCAGACCAGTTGTTTTACATTAGGAAGGTTTGTGGCAAGCACTGTGGTGGCAGGACAGGTAGCTTTCATCCTTCTAAGTTGGGAACTGCTGATTGAGAGCCCAGTGTCCAAGTGTATTAGTTCTGGTTTAAGCACTTGGGCTTCAGGCCAGTTATTTTACATTAAGAAGGTTCATGGTCTGCACTCTTGTGGGAGAAGAGGCTGGACTCTGCCCTTCTGAGCTGGGAATTTCTGGTTAAAGGTTTATAGTGCCTGAATATTTGAACTGTATCTTACTGAAATTGGTACACCTTGTTTGCTGTAGCATAGACTAGATCCAGGCCTGCTGAATCTAGCTTTGTTTATATGCTTGTTGTTTGTTTGCTTGTTATTTCCCTGGAATGCTAATTCCACCTAATACGCGGCTTCTCAGCGCTTCTGTGGATCACTAGTGATATCTGCATTGCTTACTGTACTTATTTCCTTGTTTCACTTGAAAGAAAGTTACTGTTTGTCATTTTTGCATTTAGTTACTTGTAACACATTGCACTCAAGTTACCTGGCACTTGCTCACTAAAGCAATTATATAAGTCAGCACTAAAAATTAAGAGCACTACACCCTCACTCCCCACTGGCCCTTGTTTTCAATTATTAAGGAATTCCCAATATTATTCTAGCATGTCCAAAGGTCAGTTGTCAATCTCCTCTCCGGTCCAGCTGGTGAATCTGGGAATCTTGAGGCAATGTTATAACTGCCTCATGTACACAGACAACCCTCTCCTCCTCCCACATAACACAAATACTTGCAAGAGATGCAGCTATTTAGCCAAACTGGAGGCTGAGCTCTCTCAACTCAGGACTGGCAAGACCAGACAGGAGGAGAAGGCAACTACACACACCACAAAACCAGCCTCACATAATGCTACCACACCACTGAATCAAACACATAAACACACAAAGACATACTCGGAGGCTCTGAGTAAAAATTTACCTAAACAGCAGAGGCCTCCAAAGCAGACACCCAAACAATTGCTACCTCAAGACACCCCACAAGCAACACATAAACCACAAAATCAGTGTGCAAAGCAGTCACAGCCCTTAAAGCCAAATACAACACTAAACATACTTGTCATAGGTGACTCCATAGTCAGACACACTGACGTCCCACTCACCAGGCTGAACAAGGAGAGGGTCACAGTAAGCTGCCTATCGGGCGCTAGAATCCGCCACATAACACAAGCACTCGGGTCACTCCACGGCAAGTACAAATATGACACAGTCATTGTCCATGCTGGTGTGAACGACCTGAGACGTACCTCCCTGGACTATATGAAAAGAGACATAGAGGAGCTCTCTGATTATGTAGCCCAGGCAGGTATGACCCTGACCCTGAGCAGTATCCTTCCTTCACCAAGAATGATGCCACAATATAGAGACAAGATGATCAGCTTTAACAATTGGCTTAATGTCTGGTGTCATTCAAAGGGGATCCAGTGTCTGTCTGCCTGGGATGACATGCTTGACAAGCCACGCTGTTTCGCAAGGGACGGCTTGGAGCTGTCAACCCTGGGATTCTGGATATTGGCTAAGGCTCATGCCACCCCATAGTGCCTTTTTAGGCAAGGCTCAAATTCTAAACCTACCACCCTAGAAAACAAAAATGGGAAGAAACTGAGGGTAATGCTACTCAATGCCAGAAGTCTAAATCTCAAAATGCATGCACTCGAGGCCCTTCTCAGTATGGAGAACATCGATGTCTGTGCTGTAACTGAAACCTGGTTCAAGGCTCCTGAGAGCACCCGGCACTATTAGGTTTTACCTCATATCATGCGTTCCGCCCCAAAACCCGGACCACACCACAAAAGGGGGTGTATCCATATTCATAAAGGATACCCACACCTCCAGGTTGGTGGCAACGCGAAGCTTTGGAAACCATCCAGGTGCAACTAACCATAGGCAAAACTGCTCTACAAATTGTAGCATGCTACAGGCCACCCTCTCAAACTCAGGAACCCCACACAGCCTTCCTGAAGACTCTGGAGGGTATAAATGTATCTCCAAACACCATCATATTGGGTAACTTCAACTACCCGAATATAGACTGGGAACATTACTCAAGCCCTAACTTTCTAGCCCAATGGTTCCTGGAGTTCATAAATTCAAATGCCATGGAACAGCTAGTCACTGTTCCCACGAGAGGAGAAAATATACTAGATCTCATTATCACAAACATGGGGACAAAATGCTCCACACCGGAAGTATATCCCTCATTGGTGAGATCTGATCATAAACTAATCTCACTGGGAATCCACATCCCGCCCCCACCCCAAACAAAAAAGACCACAGTGAAGAACTTCTCTAAAGCAAACTTCACACTACTCAAGACTGGTGTGGTATCCTTCAAGGCACCTGAGCCAGTGGAAACCACAACCCAAGCTGCGGAAGCCCTTACAAATGCCTTCTATGAACACCTCCAGGACTGCATGGATCAGGCAATCCCAAATAAAACCAAGACTCTTTCCACAAAGGGCAAACGTCCAGTCTGGTGGACCCCAGCCATTAACAAACTTTACAATAAGAGGAGAAAGCTATTACATGATAGAACAAAATCCATAAAAGGGAAGTCACCCCTGATCATTATTAGTAAAAAAATACGAGCACTCATAAAATCAACTAAGGCCAATTTTGAGAGAAAAATTGCCATGGATTCAAAGGACAATCATAAGGCCTTTTTCAGCTATGTTAGGAACCTGGGTGGAAACTCCCAGATATGCTCAGAATTGTTCCAAAATGATACAAAAATCACTGAACCCACAGACATTGCCAACATACTGGCAGACAGGTTCAGTGCAAACTTCACCCCCCTCTCCCCCCCTAAAGGAGAGATAACTATCCCAGAGGAGTGTAGCCTCCCAGACATCTCAAATGCGCAGGTGAAAGCTGCTCTCTCTAAAGCTAAAAACACAGCATCAATGGGACTGGATGGTGTCCCCGGCTGTGTGCTACATGAGCTAAATGAGGAATTAAACCCGCACATAAGGCAGCTGTTTAATCTCAGCCTTACCACAGGATACGTGCCCAAGGAGTGGCGTACGGCAACTGTGGTCCCACTCCACAAAGGCGGTGCCTCTACGGACCCTGGTAATTACCGCCCCATAAGCTTACCAAGTCTAGTCTGCAAAGCTATGGAGAGGATCATAATGGAGCTCATAAACAAAGATATAGGGGACTTGCAGACATTGGACCCGACCCAGTTTGGCTTTGTCAAGGGCAGATCATGCCTTTTGAACTTGGTCAACTTCTTTGAAACAGTCACCAAGGCCATTGATGAGGGAAAGGCAGTCCATACAGCCTACCTTGACCTTGCAAAGGCTTTCGACACAATACCCCACTCGGGTATTGTAGAAAAACTTACCAGCTTAAATGTAAACCCATATGTCACAATATGGGTTGCAAACTGGCTTAAGGACAGAACCCACAGGGTTAGAGTTGCTGGCGCTATGTCAGACTCCAAGCCGGTCACAAGTGGTGTCCCACAGGGCTCGGTCCTTGGCCCCCTATTGTTCAGCATCTACTTCTCAGAAGTACAGGCCAACATGGGAGGACTTTGGCTGACAAAGTTTGCAGACGACTGCAAACTGGGTGCCATAGTGGAAAGTGCATCGGACATGGATATCCTTCAGAAGGGACACACGGAAACAGATAGCTGGTGCCAGAGCCATGGCCTGAAGTTAAACGCCAAAAATTGTATAGTCATACCCTTCGGGAAAAACAAGGTAACCCCAAGCTACCATATAGGTGGCAATCCACTTAGCACAGAAGAGGTTATCAGGGACCTGGGGACCCAGGTTGACAGTGGCCTTTCTTTTGACACTCACGTTGCTAAAGTGGTTAGAAAGACCTTCTACATTGCCCACCTGATCATGAAGGGATTCACATCCAGATCTAGTGAGGTCATTGTTCCCCTGTACTCTTCACTTATCAGACCAATGATTGAGTACAATGCCCCATTCGGGATGTATCTCACCCGACACCTGCAGCAATTGGAGAGACCCCAAAAGTTCCTCACCAAAAGGATAAAGGGACTCCAAAATCTGTCATATGCTGCCAGATTGAAGAAACTCCAGCTCTATTCAGTCGCATACTGTCTGCTCAGAGGTGACATGTGCCTGACATACAAGGCCATGTCCAACCCGGAATTAATGGACATGCTCCACCTCAAAAAATCCAAATCCAACAAAACCACTAGAGCAAGTGACTTAAACCTTAGCACGGATATAAATAGGATGTGCTGGAGGGATAGATTTATCACTCAGAGACTCCCTATGCTGTGGAATAAAATCCCGGTCCATGTGAGGCAGAATACCCCGCTGGCTCTGTTCAAGAGAAATCTTGACCTGTGGATGGGAGATCGTAGGTTTACCCTGGGAATCATCTCTGTGTCACTGCTGGACAGAGGCACAACAAACTAATGGGTACAGTATTTTTTCATATAAGGGGTGGCGTAAGCCACAAAACTTTGGGCTAGGCTTATAAATGCCTTAGGGCAGATATCCTAGTATAAACCTATGAACCTATGAACCTATGAGTAGAGCTGGAGTTTCTTTAACCGGGCAGCATATGGCATCTGTTTGAGCCCTTTGATCCTCTTGGTGAGGTACTTTTGGGGTCTTTCCAGTTGCTGCAGGTGTCTGGTAAGGTACATCCCAAAAGGGGCATTATACTCAATTATGGGCCTGATGAGGGATGAGTAAAGAGGCACGATGACCTCCCCTGATCTAGATGTGAATCCCTTCATGATTAGGTGGGCTATATAAAATGTTTTTCTAACCACTTTGGCCACGTGGTTGTCAAATGAGAGATTGCTATCAACTTGGGTCCCCAGGTCCCTAATTACTTCTTCCAGATTAATGGATTACCACTTATGTGGTAATTTGTGGGCACTTTGTTTTGCCAAAGGGATGACTATACACTTTTTGGCGTTTAGCTTGAGGCCATGGCTCTGGCACCAGTTGTCTGTTTCTATGAGGCCCTTTTGGAGGATGCTTGTGTCGGCTGGAGAGTCGATTATGGTGCCCAGTTTGCAGTCATCTGTGAACTTGGTCAGCCACAGTCCTGCCGTGTTGGCCTGTACCTCTGAGATATATATACCGAACAAGAGAGGTCCCAGGACTGAGCCTTGTGGGATGCCACTTGTAACTGGTTTGGAGTCTGACATGGCTCCAGCAATTATAACCATGTGGGTTCTGTCCTTGAGCCAGTTTGCAACCCATCTAGTGACATAGGGGTTTATATTTAAGCTGGTGAGCTTATCTATAATGTCCATGTGGGGTATTGTATCGAAGGCTTTTGCGAGGTCCAGGTAGGCTGTGTAGACCACCTTCCCCTTGTCAATGGCCTTGGTGACTGTTTCAAAGAAATCGACCAGGTTTAAGAGGCAGGATCTGCTCTTAAGAAAGCCAAACTGGGTAGGATCCAGTGTCTGTAGGTCCCCAATATCTTTATTTATAAGGTCCATGATGATCCTTTCCATAGCTTTGCAGACCAAGCTAGTCAGGCTTATGGGGCGATAGTTTCCAGGATCCGTTGAGGCACCACCTTTGTGGAGAGGGACCACCGTTGCTGTACGCCACTTTTTGGGTACATATCCTGTAGTAAGGTTGAGATTGAACAGTAGTTTTATGTTTGGGTTTAGCTCTTCTTGGAGTTCATGTAGGACGCAGCCCGGGACACCATCTGGTCCCAGTGATGCTGTGTTTTTTGCTTTGGAGAGGGCGGCTCTTACCTGAGCATCTGAGATGTCAGGGGGGCAGCACTCTGCTGGGATAGATATTTGCCCTTTTGGTGGGGAGGGGGGGGATGTTTGCACTGAACTTGTCGGCTAGGATGTTGGCAATGTCTGTGGGTTCGGTGTATTTTTTGTCATTTTGGACTAATTCTGAGCATATCTGGGAATTCCCACCCAGGTTCCTAACATAACTAAAGAAAGCCTTGTGATTATCCTTAGTGTCCTGTGCAATTTTTCTCTCGAAGCTGGCCTTAGACGATTTTATGAGTGCCCATAGTTTTTTGCTACTACTGATCAGAGATGCCTTCCCTTTTTGGGATTTTGCTCTATCATGTAGTAGCTTCCTCCTTCTATTGTATAGTTTGTTTATGGCTGGGGTCCACCAGACAGGACGTATGCCTTTGAAGGATTGGGTCTTGGTTTTATTTGGGATTGCATGATCCATGCATACCTGAAGGTGTTCATGGAATGCGTTTATAAAGGATTCTGCGGTCTGGGCCGTATTTTCCACAGGCCCAGGGGCTTTGAAGGGTTCCACCTCGGTTTTGAGGAGTGTGAAATTTGCTTTAGAGATTTTTTTCACTGTGGTTTTCTGGGCAGGGGGTGGGGGTCGGGATGTGAATATCCAGTGAGATTAGTTTATGGTCTGATCTTACCAGTGAGGGATACACTTCTGGTCTGGAGTATAGAGTCCCCATGTTGGTGATGATCAGGTCCAGCATGTTTTCCCCTCTTGTGGGAGTGGTAACAAGTTTTTCCATAGCATATGAGTTTATAAATTCTAGGAACCTTTGGGTTAATGTGTTGGAGCTAGAGTAATGCTCCCAGTCTATGTTTGGGTAGTTGAAGTCGCCCAATATAATGGTGTTTGGAGAGACCTTCATATTTTCCAGTGTTCTCAGGAAGGCCGAGTGGAGTTCCTAGGTTTGGGAGGGTGGCCTGTAGCAGGCTATAAACTGGAAGGCAGTTTTACCCACTGTTAGTTGCACATGGAGGCTCAAATAGTTGTCCAGTTCCTCAGATTCTGTTGGCTGCCTTATTGCTCATGTAATGTAACTTAATAGTCTGTCCTCCCATAAACTGTACATATTACACTTCATCCTTACATTCAGCTAGTGCAATGTCTTATCCAGGTGTTGTCTCCTTTCTCCTTCATTGATGGATCTTCTTCTTCTTCTTTTGGCTGCTCCCATTAGGGGTCGCCACAGCAGATCAACTGTTTCCATTTTGTCCTGTCCTCTGCATCTTGCTCTGTCACACCAACCACCTGCATGTCCTCTCTCACCACATCCATAAACCTTATCTTAGGCCTTCCTCTTTTCCTGTTACCTGGCAGCTTCATCCTTAGCATATTTTTTCCAATATACTCTGCATCCCTCCTCAGCACATGTCCAAACCAATGTAATCTTGCCTCTCTGGCTTTGTCTCCAAACCTTCCAACCTGGGCTGACCCTCTAATATACTTATTCCTAATCCTGTGCATCCTCGTTACACCCAGTGCAAATCTTAACATCTTCAACTCTGCCACGTCAAGCTCTGACTCCTGCCTTTTTGTCAATGCCGCTGTCTCCAACCCATATAACATAGCTGGTCTCACTACCCTCTTGTAGACCTTCCTTTTCACTTTTACTGGTACTCGTCTGTCACAAATCACTCCTGACACTATTCTCCACCTACTCCATCCTGCCTGTACTCTCTTCTTCACCTCTCTTCCACACTCAACATTACTCTGAACTGTTGGTACCAAGTATTTAAACTCATCCACCTTTGCCACCTCTACTCCCTGCATCCTCACCATTCCTTTATCCTCCCTCTCATTCACACACATATATTCTGTCTTAGTCCTGCTGACCTTCATTCCCCATCTCTCTAGAGCATATCTCCACCTGTCCAGGGTCTCCTCCACCTGTTCCCTACTCTCACTACAGATCACAATGTCATCTGCAAACATCATAGTCCACGGGGACTCCTGTCTGATCTCGTCTGTCAATCTGTCCATCACCATTGCAAATAAGAAAGGGCTCAGAGCTGATCCTTGATGTAATCCCACCTCCACCTTAAACGCATCCATCACTCCCACCGCAGACCTCACTGCTGTCACACTACCCTCGTGCATATCCTGTACCACTCTTACATACTTCTCTGACACTCCCAACTTTCTCATACAATACCACAACTCCTCTCTAGGCACCCTGTCATATGCTTTCTCTAAATCCACAAAGACACAATGCAACTCCTTCTGACCTTCTCTGTACTTCTCCATCAACACTCTCAGAGCAAACATCGCATCTGTAGTGCTCTTTCCTGGCATGAAACCATACTGCTGATCACTAATCATCACCTCCCTTCTTAACCTAGCTTCCACTACTCTTTCCCATAACTTCATGCTGTGACTGATCAATTTAATCCCTCTGTAGTTACTACAGCTCTGCACATCACCCTTATTCTTAAAAATTTGGTACCAAAACACTTTTTCTCCATTCCTCAGGCATCCCCTCACTTTCCAAGATTTCATTAAACAATCTAGTTAAAAACTCCACTGCCATTTCACCTAAACACCTCCATGCTTCCACAGTTATGTCATCTGGACCAACAGCCTTTCCATTCTTCATCCTCTTCACAGCTATCCTTACTTCCTCCTTGCTAATCCACTGCACTTCATGATTCACTATCTACACATCATCCAGCCTTCTTTCCCTCTCATTCTCTTCATTCATCAGCCCCTCAAAGTACTCTTTCCATCTGCTCAACACACTCTTCTCACTTGTGAGTACGTTTCCCTCATTATCCTTTATCACCCTTACCTGCTGCACATCTTTACTAGCTCAGTCCCTCTGTCTAGCCAATCGGTACAGGTCCCTTTCTCCCTCCTTAGTGTCCAACCTTTTATACAACTCTTCATACGCCTGATCCTTAGCCTTTGCCACCTCTCTCTTTGCCATGCACCTCATCTCCTTATACTCTTGTCTACTTTCTTCATCTCTCTGACAATCCCACTTCTTCTTCGCCAACCTCTTTCTCTGTATACTCTCCTGTACTTCTTCATTCAACCACCAGGTCTCCTTGTCCTTCTTCTTCTTTCCAGATGTCACACCAAGTACCTTTCTAGCCATCTCTCTTACTAGTTCTGCTGTAGTTACCCAGCTATTCGGTAACTCTTCACTGCCAATCAGTGCCTGTCTTAACTCTTCCCTGAACATCACCTCACAATTACCCTTTTTCAATTTCCACCACTTGATCCTTGGTGCTGCCCTCACACTCATCCTCCTCTTCTTAATCACCAATGTCATTCTACAAACCACCATCCTATGCTGCCTAACTACACTTTCCCCGCCACCACTTTACAGTCTCCAATCTCCTTCAGACTGGCCCTTCTACATAAGATATAATCCACCTGTGTGCATCTTCCTCCACTCTTGTATGTCACCCTATGCTCCTCCCTCTTGTTAAAATACGTATTCATCACAGCCACTTCCATCCTTTTCACAAAATCCACTACCATCTGACCTTCTGCATTCCTTTGCTTAACACCATACCTACCCATCACTCCATCATCCCCTCTGTTCCCTTCACCAACATGCCCATTGAAATCTGCTCCAATCACCAGTCTCTCACCCTTGGGTACAGTCATCACCACTTCATCCAACTCACTCCAAAATTTTTCTTTCTCATCCATCGCACGTCCAACTTGTGGAGCATATGCACTAACAACATTCATCATTACACCATCAATTTCCAGCTTCATAAACATCACTCTATCCGACACTCTGATGGATGAAGAAAGTAAATGAATATAAGGTTAACAAATCCATAGGGTGGTCTTTTTATTTGTCACAGTGAGTGCAAACAATGGAATAACAGTTTTGTTAGTGGTTGTGCCTTGTGCCATATTTGCAGTATAATCACAAAGAAATAATGTCATTGTTCTACCTCTGTTGTAGGTATAGGACCATACCCATGATGAGACAGCTAATGGGGAAACTAAATGACCCATCACAACTTTCGTGAAGCAAACATCCCCCAAAGAGTAAATGTAGAGCATCTTAGTTCTATCCATTGTCTTCGGATATTACAATATATAAACTGCCTAACTGCAAATATGCATTTCTAGATGCTAACGTGATGTGTTTATTATTTAATGAGTGTTAAAAGGCATAATTGCTATTCATTAATCGTGTTCTTTATTAAATGATGTTAAAGTCTAATAAAGACTTTTCCGATTGATTGCTGTCCTGTCTGCTTTCCCTGATTGTTTTTACATTTTCATTTTATTTCTGTCAAGCAAAAGATGAGGAAATCAAATTTTCACCACCACAAATACTGAGTTGTATTGCCTTTGCTGAGAGACATTTTTGCAGAAGGTTGATATCATTGGTTAGTAAATCGCATAGAGTCATATGTAGATATCATCGTATATCGTACATCATATAACATCTCCCAGTCATGATGAATGACTGATGCTGCAAAATCTGAATACAGGAGAAGACAAGATGAATGTACACAGGTGAATGAGGTGTTTCCCTCAACTACAGCAATATTCAAGAGTGCCATCATTTTTATATGATGAGTAACTTACCTTGAATATGAATTGCTGTTTGTACATATTAGTGTTGGTTTTAGCAGTTGTTAATTCCCTTGCTTGAAGTCTAACACCTCTTGTGTGGTCTGGCATACTGAGTTTGAAATCATGACAATAACACTGACTTAGTGTGATACTGCTGTGCCAGTGGTAGCAGTGCTGCTGTGTGGTATCATTTTCATGGAGTTGCAACTTGACACATTGGGAATCTGACTCCTTTCAAAAACTGTATCCTTTAATGTATTGATGTCAGCTGCAAGAGTAGAAAGGTAGAATCAAGAAACAGTGCTAAAACATGATATGCACTAGCTTTCTGAGATTGCTAATGGAATCAACATTAAACAGTTGAAGGATTAGACGTATCACATTGATGCAGACTGACAGATGCAATCAATTTGCCTATACAATGTCAACTGTTTGTCAGTGCTGTCTTCACTTCCTTCAAAGCAAGTTCTCTGCCATGACTCAGCAGGTATGACACAGCCCACTGAATATCACCTGAAGGTGTGCACTTTTGCTTTTGACAGGAGTTCTCATTAAAGTGGAGAGTAAGCAGCCAAAAGTAGTCTGTGAGAGAGCAAAGTGTAGAGGACTGTTAAGTTTTCTTTTTCTCTGCTTAACACATATCCTCACAGCATTTGCTCACCTTTCCATCATACTTTGGGAAAAGAAGTGGATCATCCTGGATGCAATGAAAGTCACAACTCTATGAAAAGCTTCCAGTGTGGCTGTCTGCTCTGACTGTGAAATCTGGGAGAAATCAGGAATAATGTTGGATGGTGCTGCAACTGACTCCAACTCCTTGTATATCTGACTGCCTACAGTGAATGCAGAAGGTATGAGCTTCACTAACAAATGTCTACATGACTTATGCACATCATCATAATGTCTGCCCTTGCTTACACTGCCTTACCTTTCAGTACCATGCTCTGTTCTCCAGATCACTGTGCTCACAAGTCAAGCTTGGGTAATGATTGCCATGTATGTTGCAGACATGATTAAGTATGGACACCCGTTAACCCTGAACCAGGGATCCACTCCTTGCACTGGTTAATGCAGACTAATACAGGTGATTGCTGATAGCCTGAGACCAGTGGCTAAGGAGAGTACATCCACACATTTCTGATTTTTGGTTAACCTTTTTCTTGATACTTGTGTCAGAAATAGGAGAAACCATGTGATTCACAATGTCTCAAGTCACATCAGTGTCTAACATTTTCAAAGCAGTAATTATTGTCTGATGACTACCCTTTTCAACATGCCAGCAATCCACAGTGTGTGTGTCCCCTCAGCTGTACATCTTCCCAGTTTGTCCCTTAAAATCAAATTAAATTTTCATCAGTCTTTACTCAGCTAGCAGATGAATTGCCTTGTAATTGTAACAGCTCCCACTGCATCCCAGAGAAGATTAGCTTCTTACAACAGGTAAAGTTGCAAGTGTATGTATGTTTATCTGCAAAATAAATTGTGTTTTGAAAAAGCTGGAACTGCTAAGCTGTATGGCTGAAAGGCAGCACAAATAAATCCAAAACCTTTCTGCTTCCCGATCATTTGCTCCTCAATATTCTGCTTAGCTTACCTTCCCACTTTTTTTATTTTTGCACAGAGATTAATTTAGCTCCAAATTGACCCCTGTACTCTACACGCTGCACTGATATTTTTTGCCGATCATTTAAGGCAGCGTAAACTTTCTGTATGGGTGGGAGGAATTATCACCTCCTCACACAGGTCCATCTTGGTCATCTTTTCTCACACATCATGTGACTGGAGCAGCAAACCCTGGCTCATACCACCTCCTCCCCTATGTGTTTGAGCACCATCTTACTGGGCTGTCAGAGAAAAGCACCATTTTTAAACTTTCACAGAGAGTGTTCCCCTCAGCTGTACATCTCCCAAAGCAAGTTACTGCAACCAAACTAGACAGCAATGTTTATTCTTTTGTACTCTAATTGAAATCTGTATTTTAGAATGGTAAAATCTACTAGTCAGGAGTTACTTGAGTGAGCATTTACTGTATTTACTGCTCACCTTGCTTACTAACGTACAGGAAAAGGTATGTGTACACAAGCAGCATCAGCTGAAAACACTGTAGCTTGATACTCACCCATTATCAACAAATATCACAAACAAAAGTGTGATAGTACATTTGGCTGTATCATGCAGTGAACTGTAAACCACTGATGTCCTGTTAGTCTTTTAGTATAACAATATTATTTTATTTATTTATTTATTTACATTTATTTACTGGGAAATTCCTACTGGACGCAGGTCCTTTTTCAGTGGATGCCCGGGGAGAAAAGCTCCACATCATGTACATGATAGAGATACAAAGGTGCAGCAATAGTAAACAACATTACAGGTTGTTGGCTTTAATACAATAAAAAGATATTGACTATCAACATTATATACAGAAAATGTTGCAAGTTAAGATAGTTTCTTGTCATTTATAATATTAGTAACAAAGTTGTCAGACAAGATGTTAAAGTATGTAAAGACAACTAGCTAATTCTGACTGTGGTTAGTAGTGGCAGTATTATAGTTGGGTTAAGAGTCTAGGTGGGGGTGTTAGTCTGGATTAGAACAAGGACAAAGCCAGTGTATATTTAAGTGGAATTTGAGCGCAGTCTTGAAAAGGCTGCTGGAAGGTAGAGTAGTTATAGATGGTGGAAGATATTCCCAAAGTTTAGATCTGGTACATGAAAATATGGCTTCTCCTGCTGAGTTTTTGGGTTTGATAACAGTGAGTTGATTTTTGTTGCTTGATCTTAGGGGCCTAGTGGGGTGATAGGGTTGGAGAAGGGTTTGAAGGGAAGGGATGTTAAGGGGGTGGTTAATAAGTTTATGAGTGAAGGTGAGTTGATTAAATTGAAGGAGTTGTGGGAGTTCTAGCCAGTTTAGTTCTTTAAGGGAGATACAATGATGGCTGCGGTAGGAGGTTCCAGTGGCAAATTTAGCAGTTTTGTTGTAACAAGCATTCAGCTTGTGTAGGTCTGTCTGTCTAAGGTTGGTAAGTATCGGGGATGCATAGAGTAGGGTGGAGATTACCTGGGAATTGGCTATGGAGATTCTAGCTGCCTTGGTTAGAAATTGGCAGCTTCGATATAATGCACCAACTTTCTTGTGAACTTTTTTTATTGTGAGAGATATGTAGGTGTCAAATCTAAGTTTGTTGTCTATTTCCACACCAAGTAATTTTGTGTGTTCTGGTGGAGAGATGAGGGTATTGTCTTTGGCAAGAATGTTGAAGTGGGGGGTGTTTTGGGTGGCTTTGGAACGTTGGAACAGGACAAGTTTTGTCTTACTTGGGTTGAGTAGGAGCTGAGCATTGGATAGCCAGCTTTCTACAGAAGAGAATGATTCCTGTGTGATTTGTTGTAGTTCTGGTAGAGTGGAGGCAGAGCAGATGAGAGTAGAGTCATCTGCATACTGTATACGAGATGCTTGTGTGGTGGCAGTATGTAGGTTGTTAGTGAAAAGTGAGAATAGCAGAGGGCCAAGGATAGACCCTTGGGGAACTCCGAGAGTAACTGGGAGGCGAGGTGATGTGTTATTGTCCCAGATTACTGATTGCTGGCGTCAGTGTAGATAACTGTGGAACCAGTTGCAGGCTATTTGAGAGAAGGAGAGGTTGGGGAGAGTAGAGAGTAGTAGCTCATGAGATACCATTTCAAAGGCCTTTGAGAGATCTAGAAATACGGAATGAGAGAAGTGGTCATTGTTTTTGTGATGAGGCATAGTGTTGGTTAAGGAGAGCAGAGCGGAGGTAGTGCTGTGATATGGCCTGAAACCATGTTGGGTTTTGGAGAGAAGATTATTAGCTAGGAGGTAGTTGGAGACCTGGATGTTGATACATTGTTCAAGTATCTTGGGGAAAGGGGAGAGGATAGCAATGGGGTGGTAATTGGAGAGGTCAGTGGAGGGGTGCCTTTGTTGAGGGGAATGATGTGGGATATTTTTCATATCGAGGGAACATAGCCTTCAGTTATGGAACGGTTGATTAGAATTGAAATTGGGTAGGCTAGTGTATCAGATGCCATTTTCAAGTATTCAGAGGGGAGGTTGTCAGCTGCGAGTTTGGTGGGTTTAAGTTTTGACAATAGTCTTTTTATGTTGGAGGTAGGTACTGAGGTGAAGAAGAAAAGAGCAGAGGGGGGTTTAGTGTTAATAGTTGGGGGGGCTGTTATAGGGAAGTGTTGTTTGTTTAGAGATGTTATAGTTTCAGTGAAGTGTTTGTTGAAGGAGTCAGCAATACTGCTGGAGGAGGGGGGAATGGACAGCTGGGGGGTATCAACCTTCCCTGGGTGGAGGATACTATTAACAGTGGACCAGAATTGCTTAGGGTTTTGGTTGGTAGAGTTTAGGGTGGATTTATAGTAGAGGGATTTGTCTAATTTTATGTTTCTTTGGCTTTATTGCACAGTTCAAGGAATGATTACCTATCTGAGTTATTTTTTGTTAGTCGCCAGTGCTCCCAGGCCTTATCTCTGGATTTCATTAGGGTTCTGATGATCTTTTGTAACCATGGGGCATTCCTGGATCTGACTTTGGCATTTCTTACAGAAGATGTTATAGTTTCAGTGAAGTGTTTGTTGAAGAATTCAGCATATGCAGGCAAATCTCTAAACTCTCCCTGATTTTGAGGGATATCCCTGATTTTGTCTCAAATTTTCACTCTGTCCCTCTTAATCCATCCTAAAATTGGTGACCTTTGGAGAAAAGATGATGAATTATACTTGATAAATAATGACAATAATTACAGCTATAATCTTCTTTTATCATCACATTCTTTTATCATTACATTCTGATGTTATGTCAATGTCTCAAATTAATGGTGCTAACATTTTAAAAGTGTCCCTGATTGTCCGATTATTTCTGTATTTACCCCTGACTGGCTGAGAGCTATGTATGCAGGGTGGCTTGTGTCTTTTAATGTTTGCTGCAAAGTAGATATTAAGACACACTCGGGATATAGCAAGTCCTTGTGCCTTTGTACAACTTAGGATTTCTCTGCTGTATTATATGTAATTGCTATCTCAGCAAATATTTCAGCTAAACACATGAAAAACTGATATTTGTGTTATGAATAGAGCAGTTGAAATACTATGCTGGTTTAGGGTCTATATTAAAATTATGAAAGCCCTAGTCACTGAATACGAAAACAGCGACACATATTCCACAAACCACAAATACACCGAATGCCCTAAACCGCGAAATTCATAAACTCAAGCCGTCATAGTTGTCCCACCCAACCACCCGCTACATACTACCTACCCAAACAAACTAAATAAACCACATACATACACCAACCAAAACCCTACTTCTAGCCCTACACTAAATCTTGCAAATACCACCATGTATGCACTTACCTTAACCCGCACCCTAACCCTAAGGTCCGTAACTATCGCACACTTACTTTATGGAGCTATACCGCAGAAGGGCCAACCATGACGATTCGACATTTCGGATTTCACGCTTCAGGACGATCAATGTTTTCGCAGTTCGATGAAGACATGTCGCCGTTTACGTATTCGGGTAAGTATACATTCGAGCTTCTAATATAGACCCGCTGGTTTATTTAGTGCATTGCGCTGCTCTGTGCTAGCAGATTTTAAACTAGTTATTAGTAATAATGGACGCTGTAAACATTTCAAATGATATTTCTGAACAGTCTTTATTTGATATATTTTATTTTATTGTCTGTAAGTACTGAAGTTTAGAATGACAAGTCACAAATGAGCAATATGATGATGTGTACTCTGTCCTGACCTTTGCATTGTTACTTGACATATTTGTGCTTTGTTGAAATCATTCTGCAACCTTTGGGAGACAGCTCTATACCCTGGCTAACTCAATGCCACTGTTACTCCCTGTGTTGTCGTATTTAACGCGTTTCCTCACAGTGCAGAAAGTGACCCATGAGAACAGGCAGCTGAGTGAAAAACTATTTCTGTACGCCACTCACGGCTCAATTTTTGCTTTCTTTACTGACTAAACACATCTTTCCCATATACATAACCCTTTCTTTCTTCTTTTTTCTTACAGTTCTTCCCTTAAAATCAAATAAAATTTCCACCCGTCTTTAAAGCAAAGTGAACAATGTGAACTACATAGCTTACCTTCCCTCCTTTCTTTATTTTTGCATAGAGATTAATTTAGTTCCAAACTTACCTTTGTACTCTACACACTGCACTGATAGTTTTTTACAGACTATCTGAGGCAGTGTAGCTTTTCTGTAGGAGTGGGACCCGCTCCATTCGCCCTTGCTCTGCTTCTCTACCCTTTTCCCATTTCCCTAATGCCCCCACCCTGCCTACTCTTATACGTCCATATGCCACAAACAAGACCAGATTATCACCAGTAGCAACAATCAGCACAGCCCACCAGCCCACTTAGATAACACCCTACCACATAAAACTTACTATAGGTTCATAGGTTAGTACTAGGCTAATTGCCCTTGTGGGCTTTTTTAAGCTCATTGAATTACCCCATGTGAGAATCAAACACTGCACCTTGTGTCCATAAGGTAAGCACCTTAACCATTATGCCAACCTCCCACAAAACACAAAACACTCTCAATCGGTTAAACTTTATCTTGCTACTCTCCTATCACCTCCCCAAATCAACATTTCACACTAAAACAACCAACCCATGTACTCCCTATTTTCCTATATCATCCAACTTCCTCCTAAATACTGAATATTTCATATGCTATAACTCATCTTATAATTTCAACACCTATAGCTGAACATTCAACACCTGTCTCCCTCTTCTTTCTC
The DNA here is from genome assembly GCF_019279795.1 of Protopterus annectens. Taxonomy (NCBI): domain Eukaryota; kingdom Metazoa; phylum Chordata; order Ceratodontiformes; family Protopteridae; genus Protopterus; species Protopterus annectens. Next base: position 561,986,711 of record NC_056736.1, read on the forward strand.
TGTAAATCGACAGCCCACCTAAGTCAGCTGCACCTCCTCCACCATACTACCATTATCCTATAACAACTCACATTCTTCCACATTCTCAACCTACAGTAACAACCCATTTTCTTTATCTATGACACCCTAAACTCCCATTTCTCTCTAACTGCAACTCTTATCTCACCCACTGCCTTCCAGCTATATAAAGTAACTTACTGCAGCCAGATTGGCAAAAACAACATAAATCTACATCTTACAACAAAACACAAATTTCTTTTCCCTCACTAGCTATTAAATCACCTCTTAATTCTCTGCAGTGACATTTACCCTAACCTTGGCCCAAAAACATCATCTCCAAAACCTTGTAACCCCTAATGAAACCCATCCTGTAACAAAACCCACAATACGGACCTATATTAAAATTGCGAAAGGCCTAGTCTACCGAATACGAAAACACTGACACATATTCCGCAAACCGCGAATACACAGAACGCCCTAAACCGTGAAATTCAAAAACTCGAACCGTCATAGTTGCCCCACCGCCCGCTACATACTACCTACCCAAACAAACTAAATAAACCACATACATACACTAACCAAAACCCTACTTCTAACCCTAAACTAAACCCTGCTTCTAACCCTACACAAAATATTGCAAATACCACCATGTATGCACTTACCTTAACCTGCACCCTAACCCTAAGGTTCATAACTATCGCACACTTACCTTATGGAGCTATACCGTAGAAGGGCCAACCATGACGATTCGATGTTTCGGATTTTGCGCTTCAGGATGATTGATGTTTTCACAGTTCAATGTAGACGTGTTGATGTTTACGTATTCGGGTAAGTACACCTTTCAGCTTCTAATATAGACCCCACAATACAGGTCTACATCTATATAATATAAACCTAGTAGCATACATAACAAAATTACTGAATTCCATGCTTGGGTTGCCCAAAACTCACCCAGTGTCATAGTAGTCACTGAAACCTGGTTGAAACAAGAAATAAAAAAATGAAGAAATCCTCCCTTCGGGCTATAACATTCTACAATTAGACAGACCCAAGAAATAAAAGAGGCAGAGTAGCACTTATCTTTCAAAACAACTTAAAAATAACTACATAACCTTGTACCCCTCCTTAAACTACATAAAGCTGAAGTTCTCATCTCCTCTCTAAAGTTAACTAATTACCACAAGTCCATATGTATTATAGGTATTTATATACCTCCCGACAACAACACTGAAACAGCAGATACATTTTATCCACTGGGTTTTAAGCAACATCCCACATCTCAACATTGACTGGCTTATTATAACAACAGTACCTCAAATAGTGCAATAAATCTCTATGGCCTTAACCAATTAATTACACCCCTAATTAACATAATAAAAACAGTAACAGAGAATCCACCTTAGATAGGATTATGACTGATTTGCCTCACAAAATCATTAGCAGCAGTACTCTCTCTGGCACCATCACCGACCATTTACCTACCTACATAATTAGAGACATCACCACTCCTAAACAACATTGGTACAACCTAGCTTGAAATCTCTCCAGTTTCAATAAAGAATCTTTCCTCTGAAAAGTAAAACTCTTCGATTGGATCCCCCGTAACACAATCCCACTAGATGAAGCTATATGCCCTAAATACCCATGCCCCTATCATAACAAAAAAGATCAAATCAAACCCAGCCCCATGGCTAACTAGGCAAACTAAACAAATACAAATGAAAGGGACAAAGCTTTAAGACTGGAAAACAGTAAACACTAGGTCACACCTACTAAACTTTAAGCTATTAAGAAATTTAACTAAACAACATATCAAATTAAACGAGAAAACTTGCTACATTAATCTGCAAAATAGCCATTTTAAACACCCTAGACATTGCTGGTCTTCCATTAACCAATTCTTATTTACAGGACAAACAAGCCAACCTCCCACTCTCTAGATACAGGTTCAGAATTTATTGCCTCAATTTTTAGCAAGCATTTCATTCAGAAAGTTGCTTCCCTTCTACAAAATAGTACTGCTACACCATATATATATATATATATATATATATATATATATATATATATATATATATATATATATATATATATATATATATATATATATATATATATATATATATATATATATCCACAACCAGGCAGCAGCTCCAATAATTTTTATTTTAACCCAGTCCCCACCTCCATCAACAAAAACTACTAGAAAATCATAAACCTACTACCCTAACCTATATGATCTCCCATCTGAATACCTAAAAATGCTTTAGCTCTACTAGTCACTATACTCGTATATGAGTCCATAAGAGAAAGCTATGTGCCCACTATATGGAAGAAATTGTATATTCTTCTACTGCATAAAGGAGGCAATTCTACCAACCTCATCCAGCTATAGCCACCATATTATCACCCCTATCCAAAATATTACAGAAATGCATACATGTCCAATTCCTTAAATTCCTTCTAGATAAAGTTCTGTCAGCAACTCAACATGGTTTGCGACTACTCCATAACACCACATAGTTTTCGACTACTCCATAACACCACATGGTTTTTGACTACTCCATAACACCATCACTGCCCTACTTAGTTTTACATCTTTCATAAACTATCTCAGAAATAAAGGCAATCTAGTATCTGTAGTTTTTGTGGACCTTTCAAATGTTTTTGGCACAGTCTCTCGTATCCTACTGATCCATAAGCCCTCTGCTCTTGGACTGGACATCTCTTCACTTATACGATTTAAAAACTATCTCATTGGAACATCCCAGTCTGTAAAATGAATCAAGTCCTTCTCTTCTTAATGAACTATAAAAGTAGGAGTACGTCACGGATTCATCCTTGGCCCACTTCTTTACAACATTTTTATAAATGACTTCCATAAAGCCAGTAAGGATGTTATCATAGTGTAGCCTGCCGATGACTGCACTCTTCTGTGCTCTGCCGCAAACACTGACTAACTGCAACAAACCACACAAGAATCTCTTAAATCTATCGAAAGCATACCAGACTAAAGCCCCTATTTAGAATAACCTCTTTAAATTACACCCAGATTGAATTAGTATCTCATATAAAATTGCTTGGTGTTGTAATTGATGAAAACTTAAAATACAATATTCATATAAGGGAAGTAATCAAAAAACACAACAAAAACTTGGAGTACTGTACAGAATCAAACCCTATCTTATTTCCACAGCTATGATACATCTAGCCTCTACCCTGTTACTTCCTAAACTCCTCTATGCTTTCCCCATACTGATTAATTTTGCAGGCCACACTATCCCTCATGTTAGACTAATGTTGCAACAAAATAGTTAAATTCGGTACTAATCTGCACTACAAGTCCCACTTGCTCATAAGCTGATTAATAACCCCGACTATTGCCCAGCCCTAACAAATTTATTACAAGCAATCAGATCATTATGTTCCACTGATTAAGCTCTTCTTCAAATTTCAAAGACATATAACTCAGCTGGTGACTCCCTATACTCTTCTTTTGTTGCCAAAACATGGAACACCTTGCCACTACCCCTCAAATAACTCTACCACAATAAAAAAAAATTAAATTCCAACTCAAAATTGCCTCACAGACAACTGGCACTGTTCCTACTCTACTTCTGGGTAACTTCCCAGCCCCTGGTCCTACTCTGTACCACCTTGTACTTCATTAACACTTCACTCCACCCTCCCCTAGCTTCTCTCACTACTTCTTTTGTGCCAATATAGTTTCTCTTGTTTGTCCCAGTATCTCTCTGAACCCTCCTATAAAGCAGCCACATTGCATATAATTTTACCTAGGCAGTCTACATGCACATCTTTCCTCTCATCTATTTCTATACTCCAACAGCTGAACTACAAATAAGTACAATTAACCTTCTGTAATAAATGCATACACTGACAAGAACTGTATTATTGTAATCATTTGAACTGTGTTGAATCGCACTCATGGTTGCACTGATATTGTACTTGAGAAAATTTACCCACTGTATGTAATATCACGTTATAATTACTGCATATAAAAACAAATGTAATTTATACCCATAATTGACCACAATCCATTACTTTTCTGATGAACTTTTTTGAACTGCTAATTGTAAACTGTATATAATAGCCTTGTTCTGTATTTTTCTGTTACTAATGAACAACTCTGTTTATGTAATTTTACCATGTATTCAAACACTGTTTTTTACTATGTACCCAATCACTGTTGTTTTTTTTTTTTTTGTTATGGAGCTTTTCTCTCCCGGCCTCCACTGTAAAGGGGTAATTTTCATGTATCTATTCAGACTTTCCCAGAAAACAAATGCTAATAAGTAAATAAATAAATCAAACCAGTATTTCACATCTGGTATGTTGATGTGCAAGTACTTGGACTCCAAACAATGATGGTTGATTGTAATACTTGCTATGTGGATGTTGCACTGACAGTGATCACTTCAATATTTCTAATTTCAACACATTTGAATTTTTCACTTCATTGTTCTGAAGAATAGCAAACATAGATAAAAACATTCCTCTGTAAACATGCATATTATGGCATGTGGTACTCCATGATGTAAATGTCAGTGCTCTCTTACCTGCACCAATTGAATGTCTATGATCCATCATGGAGAACGACTCATACTTGACAGTGTGTCCAGGGGAACAGCAGTGGGCATCACCACCTAAGTACACCACATGGTCATGTAGAGCAAGCAGTAACTTTTGCTGATTTCCCTACCAGACATTAACTACTGGTAGAACATGGTAACAGGTGTGCATCAGGTGGTATGTTCACAAAGAGCATGTGGCCATGTTCATTCTGTGGAGCATGTTCAGCATTCTATTTATGCTTGCACCACTAAAAAAGATGTCACATGCCAAAATCATATTTCCAGCTCCCATGGCTCCAAGATGAGGCTGAGTGTCCAGTACTTGGTGGTGACCATGTTCACAGACTTTAACAACCCTCAAATGAGCCTAGCAAATGGTAGAGGAACACCTGATCAGAGCCAAGGCATGTCATGTATGTGGCAAGCATTGCAACCACTGCAATTTTAAACATTAGGAAGGTGCATTGCTGCTGTGCGGGCATCATATCTCTGTAACTTTTGCACCTGCAAACATAGAAAGGAATGGAAAAGTATGTCAGTCTTATGCAGTGAATGGAAACTCTGGCAAAATTCAGTCCGACTTATGATGGCTTACGTGGACTCATTCAGGTGGTCACTGTTAAGCTCTGTCCTCCTGGCATGATTTGATGTCTATTCTAGATCACTGCTATCTTCCAGATCAAATTCAGACTCTAAACTGTCTTCTGCCAAAAGTGACATAGTCAGCTTTGGGACTGTGTTGTCCTCAGTGAAACAGTACACAACCGGTCTGCATTATCTGAGTATGGTGCATCGCAGCAGTGTACAAATTAACTTTAACCCCTCTCTGCACCCCAAGTTACAAGGTGTGAGTTTTCCTTGATGGGCAACTACTCATCATATGCCTCAGATTTGTCTGTGTACATCTAGATCACAGTTACTGTAATGATATGACAAGGATGCAGCGTTAGAATAGTTCTGTTACACAGAGAAACATGGCTAAGTGTTTTCATTTCTTGATTTGATTTTAAATTCATTTTCACAGTCTGTATCTACTTTAGCTAAGGTCTTTAAGCCTATATTAGTAATTTCAGTATAGAGTTGCACTGCATTTTTGCTGTTTAAGTGGTCTAATTGTTGTTATTAAACCCTAGTTTCATTCTTATGTACTGAGTGTATGTCGGGCTAGTTCAGGACGTGTCTTTGCATTAAGGCAGTTCCAGTCCAGTCATTTCCCTCGCACCTAGCCTGTTGTAGTTGTGTTCTTATACCCAGTTTATCTGTTGTTGTCTGCCTCTTCTAATAATTTGACAGTATAATTCCTTCCTTCTCCCCATTTATAGGCTGTTCACAATAAGCATATAAGTATCATTTTGCAAAAGTCTCTCCCCTTAAACTACTCACCATACTAAAAGGCCCTTGATAAAATTGCTTAATATTGACTGTACTCATACTGCTTGCACTGTTTTAGTTTCAAATTTGATTTTTTTACTATAATTAGTTTACTCACTCTTGCTGGTGGCAGATAAAGTTTTCCAGGCTAGCTGTTTTGTAATAAAATTTAAATATTTTGTAGCAAGCCCACCCAAAACATTATTATAAAACCAATCTCCAAGCAGTAATAATTACCCATGCCCCCAAAGTCATTCTTGTCGGTATCATGGACCAGCACTTCCCCAAAACTTCTACAGCCAGCCTGATTGAGACAGTGTAAGAATTGTCTCATGCGGTCTGAAGATCATGTATTACTCAAAAAGTGTAACAGTGTGTGAGAGATGTACATACATAATATCCTTGGAGGCAAAAATCACACACAGAGTAAACTCAGACACCAAAATCTTTAACAGTACAATATACATCACACCTCTCCAAGGTCGTCACAATACACATAATCTATCATATGCTGAGGTTCTAAAGATTAACTTGCCTAAACCCCAAAGACCTCCAAAACACAACACAGGCACAAAGCACACTCATCATATTAAGCCTACTTCCTCACATAGCACAAGGAGTCCCAAAGTCACAGATGTGGAGCTCATAAGGCAGGCATTGACTCAACCAAACATTCTTGTTATAGGTGACTCTATTGTAAGACATACAGATCTGCCTCTTACCAGGCTGAGCAAGGAAAAAGTGACAGTTAGTTGCTTGTCTGGTGCCAGGATTTGTCAGATCACCATGCACTCAAGTCATTGAACAACAAATACCAGTATGACTCTGTCATAGGTCATATTGCTGTCAATGACTTGAGATGTACCTCCCTAGACTATGTGAAGAAAAAGATGATGGAGCTCTCAGGCTAGGTGTCCAAGGTAGGTATAAGCCTAGCACTGAGCAGCATTGTACCTTCTCCAAGGATGATACCACAATATGAGCAAACAATAACAGACTTCAATAATTGGTGTCATTCAAAGGGGGGTTCAGTACTTGTCAGCCTGGGAGGATATGATCAACAGAAGATGCTGCTTTGCCAGGGATGGCCTGCATCTGTTCACTCTAGGGTCTTGATTATTGGCAAAGACACTGTTCGTCCCCATAGTGCCTTTTTTAGGCAATGCCAAGCTAATAAATCTACCAACATAATGAAACAAGCAGACAGAAATATGAAGATGTTACTGATCAATGCTAAGATCCTAAACACGAAACTCCACATCCTAGAAGCTCTGCTGTCCCTGAAGGACATTGACAACTGTGTAGTGACTAAGACATGGTTTAAAATAGTGGAGAGCACTCTGGCTGTGCAGGGCTATAATACCTGCCACACATTTAGACCAGCTAATGCACAGCAGGGGAAAAGCTACAGGTGTCTCATTCTACATCGAGAAGAGGCTCAGATTAAGGCTGGTAAAGCAACATAATGCACTAGAGCTTCTTCATGTCCAGATAACTATCAGAAAGGTCCTATACCATATATTAGCTAGCTACAGAACTCCCTCTATGACAAAAAAGCCGCAACGCCTATCTATAGGAACTAGAATCACTCAGTATTAAACCCAATACCATTTTCCTAGGTGATCTAAACTATCCAACTATAGAATGGAAATCCTACACCACCACTAGTGCACAAGCACAGAGATTCCTGGATTTTGTCAATACCAATGGCCTGGAACAATAAGTCAGAGTACGCACTAGAGGGAATAACATATTGGATCTTTTCTTTACTAATATGTGAGCATCTTGCACCACCCTTTGCTTATCTTCATCACGTGTTAGGTCTGACCATAAAGCAGTCTGTTTGAAATAAAACTGAAACCAGAGATCCCTTTCACCCAAGGTACCTTTAGAAATTTCTTTAAGAGAAACTGCCTTCTCCTAAGTGATACATTGTCAAGTTTCAAATCCCCACCAAACAAAATTAATTCCACTGAATACACAGATACATTGTCAAGCAACCCCACCAGGGTA